>NW_024500074.1:0-1176 GCF_017590055.1 Onychostruthus taczanowskii
GAGTTGATCCCAGTGGATCCCAGCAGACCACACTGGATCCCAGTAGATCCCATCCCCAGGTCTCAGTGATCTGTTTCTGGAAGGAGAGGGGATCACAGGGCAGGGTGTAGATCCCATCAGATCCCAGTGGATCCCACCAGATCCCAGTGGATCCCACCAGATCCCAGTGGATCCCACCAGATCCCAGTGGATCCCACCAGATCCCAGTGGATCCCACCAGATCCCAGTGGATCCCACCAGATCCCAGTGGATCCCACCAGATCCCAGTGGATCCCACCAGATCCCAGTGGATCCCAGCTGATCCCAGTGGAACCCAGCAGATCCCCTCCCCCCAGGTCTTGGTGCTGCGTTTCAGGAAGGAGGGGGGATCATGGGGGGATCCCCGGGCTGTGTGTGGGTGGCAGTAGATCCCAGTAGATCCCAGTGGATCCCAGCAGACCCCCTCTCCCCAGATCTTGGCACTGCATTTCGGGAAGGAGGGGGGATCCCAGGGCTGTGTGTGGATCCCACCAGATCCCAGTGGATCCCAGCTGATCCCAGTGGAACCCAGCAGATCCCCTCCCCCCAGGTCTCGGTGCTGCGTTTCGGGAAGGGGGGGATCATGGGGGGATCCCAGGGCTGTGTGTGGGTGTCTGTAGATCTCATCAGATCCCAGTGGATCCCAGTGGATCCCACTGGATCCCACTGGATCCCCTCCCCCCCAGGTCTCGGCGCTGCGTTTCGGGAAGGAGGGGGATCCCCGGGCTGTGTGTGGATCCCAGCAGATCCCAGTAGATCCCAGCAGATCCCAGCGGATCCCAGCAGATCCCCTCTCCCCAGGTTTTGGTGCTGCGTTTCGGGAAGGAGGGGAATCCCTGGGCTGTGTGTGGATCCCAGCAGATCCCAGTAGATCCCAGCAGATCCCAGCGGATCCCAGCAGATCCCCTCTCCCCAGGTTTTGGTGCTGCGTTTCGGGAAGGAGGGGAATCCCTGGGCTGTGTGTGGATCCCAGCAGATCCCAGTGGATCCCAGCGGATCCCAGTGGACCCCACTGGATCCCCTCCCCCCAGGTCTCGGCGCTGCGTTTTGGGAAGGAGGGGGGATCATGGGGGATCCCAGGGCTGTGTGTGGGTGCCTGTAGATCCTAGCAGATCCCAGTGGATCTCATCAGATCCCAGCGGATCCCAGTGGATCCCA
>NW_024500075.1:0-1176 GCF_017590055.1 Onychostruthus taczanowskii
GAGCCGAAAGGTGACGGAAATACCCGAGTGAAGCCGAGGGACGCGCTGAAACAGCCGGAAACACCCGATTGGCGGAGGAGGGAGCCGAAAAGCCATCAAGAGAACTAATTGATGGCTCCGAACCTTTCCGAGTGGTGCCGAGAATTGCCGAATGAATTCTGGTGGAATTCTTAATTAAAAAAAAAACACCCCCAAAACCCCCCCGGGGGTT
This sequence comes from Onychostruthus taczanowskii, assembly GCF_017590055.1. Taxonomy (NCBI): domain Eukaryota; kingdom Metazoa; phylum Chordata; class Aves; order Passeriformes; family Passeridae; genus Onychostruthus; species Onychostruthus taczanowskii. Next base: position 212 of record NW_024500075.1, read on the forward strand.
CCCCTCACGGCCTCACCCGCCAGGGGGCGTCCCACGCCCCTCCCGTCTTTTCCCGCCTTTTTCTCCTCCCTCAGCGCTCACGCTCCGCCCCCTTCCCGGCATGCCCGGCGCGATATTTAAGCGCCCGTGAGGGAGCGCGACGGCCATTTTGTCCCAGCAGCGATCGGAGGAGGTTGGTTGAGATTGATATTGCTCCGAGGCCTGAGGGGGGGATATGGGGGGGTTTCAGGGGGGTGCGGCGGCCTCCATAACCGCGTTCCCTCTCCCCTGGCTGATGGGGAGCAGCTTGGAGCCTTCCAGGCGCCGTTCCCCTCACGGCGCAGTCGCTGTGTCCGTCCCTGAGGGTTCCGTGAGGGGTCCGCGCCCTCCCCAGGGGCTGCTCGGGGATGAGTCTCACAGACCTGTGCTGATGGCGCGGTGAAGATTGTAAAGTTCTCTGAGGGCTCGTCCTGCCCCGGTTTGGGAGTTGGCTGCCCCGTGTTTGTAATATTTTGTGATTCTAACTACTTTTTTTTGTTTAATTTTTAGTATTTTTGCCCGCGAAATGACGCTGGTGCCTGAGGTGAGTCATTTCGGGTTTAATAACCGGGATTTTAGGGCAGCAGTGCTGCGGGGATGATCAACCTGAACTCTCTCTTGCTGATGGGTCAGTGGAGAAGCTTCTGGAATAATCTGAGTGGCACTGACCCAAGAGGGGGCTCCAGATCCTTTTTTGGGGGGCTTAGGACCCTCGTGGTGGTGGGGGAGGGGGTTTAACTCTTTGAGGAGCTTGAACCACGTGTGGAGGTTCAGATCGTTATTTAGAGCTTTAAGCCCTCATGGAATTTAAACTAAATTTTTTATAAAGTCCTGCTTTGTTAAAATTGTCATTTTAATAGGTTTTTTTTTTTCTTGTTTTAAAGGCATGAGCCATGGGGACTGAGGTGAGTGAGGGTATTTGGGGTTTGGGGAGGGGATTTTGGGGT
>NW_024500076.1:0-1245 GCF_017590055.1 Onychostruthus taczanowskii
CCTGGGCACACCTGGGCACGCCTGGGTCAGGATTTCCAGGGGTTTTAGGGGATTTTTTTGAGGGGGTGTTTCTGGGGTTTTGGGGCTCTCACCTCTGCCCAGGTGCGCCCTGACCCCTCACCTGTGCCCAGGTGATCATGGCCACTGACCATGCGCACACCTGGGCACGCCTGGGCACACCTGGGCACACCTGGATTGGGAATTACGGGATTTTGGGGGGTTTTCTGGGGTTTTGCGGCTCTCACCTGTGCCCAGGTGTGCCCTGACCCCTCACCTGTGCCCAGGTGATCATGGCCACCAACCACACAAACACCTGGGCACATCTGGGCACACCTGGGTCAGGATTTCTAGGGGTTTTGTGAGGTTTTTTGGGGCATTTTTGGAGTTTTGGGGCTCTCACCTCTGCCCAGGTGCGCCCTGACCCCTCACCTGTGCCCAGGTGAGCATGGCCACCAACCGCGCGGACACCTTGGCATACCTGGATTGGGAATTACGGGATTTTGGGGGGTTTTCTGGGGTTTTGGGGCTCTCACCTGTGCCCAGGTGTGCCCTGACCCCTCACCTGTGCCCAGGTGATCATGGCCACCAACCACACAAACACCTGGGCACATCTGGGCACACCTGGGGCAGGATTTCCAGGGGGTTTATGGGATTTCATGGGGGGTTTTTTTGGGGTTTTGGGGCTCTCACCTGTGCCCAGGTGTGTCCTCACGTGTCACCTGTGCACAGGTGATCATGGCCACCAACCGCGCGGGCACCTGGGCACACCTGGGCACACCTGGGTCAGGATTTCCAGGGGTTTTATGGGATTTCATGGGGGTTTTTTTGGTTTTATGGGGTTTTGGGGCTCTCACCTGTGCCCAGGTGTGTCCTCACGTGTCACCTGTGCCCAGGTGATCATGGCCACCAACTGGGCACACCTGGGCACACCTGGGCACACCTGGGTACACCTGGATCAGCAATTCCAGGGGTTTTATGGGATTTCATGGGGGTTTTTTTGGGTTTTATGGGGTTTTTTGGGGGGGTTTTGGGGCTCCCACCTGTGCCCAGGTGCGCCCTCACGTGTCACCTGTGCCCAGGTGATCATGGCCACCAACCGCGCGGACACGCTGGACCCGGCGCTGCTGCGGCCCGGCCGCCTGGACCGCAAGATCGAGTTCCCGCTGCCCGACCGGCGCCAGAAGCGCCTCATCTTCTCCACCATCACCGGCAAGATGAACCTGTCCGAGGAGGTGGACCTGGAGG
>NW_024500077.1:0-1175 GCF_017590055.1 Onychostruthus taczanowskii
TATTATATTATATTATTACTACATTATGCTATACTATACATTACCCAGTCCTATACTATATCACACTGTATTACATTATATTCCATTATACGATGTGATATTATATTCCTTTACATTACATTATGTTCTAGTTCATTACATCACCGTTTATAATTTAAATTTAAAATTTTTCAGTTTAAAATTCAAAACCAAACGCAGAAACTACACCCCAAAATTGAGAACTTTCCGTTTTAAATTGAAATTTGAATGGAAAATTTCAACATTAAAACTTAAATTTTTATTTTTCATTATTATTTGACATAAAAAATGAAGGAAAATTGAGAGAAATTTGGATTTTCTTTCTCAAAAATTCACAAATTTGGGGAAAACTTTTACAATTTTTTCCCTAAATTTTAAGGGAAAATTCCCAAATTTTAACCCCAAAAAATATTGGTAAAAAATTAAAATAATTCAGTTAAAATCGGTGATTTTGATGAGTTTATCCTTTCGTGGTGTCAATAATGAATATTTTTAAAATATTTTGCCTTTTTTAGTGATTTTTTTCCCCGTTTTCTGCAGGAGGGGGAGAACCTGGCGGGGGTTCACCCGTTTTTGATGTGTTTGGAGGACACTTCCGGCGCCTCCCTCGGCATTTTCCTGCTCAACAGCAACGCCATGGGTGAGGAAACGCCAAAATTTACCCAAAAATTCCATTTATTCCAAAATATTCCTTCCAAAGATTCACTTTTCTAGGAATTATTACGAATTTTCACGAATTAAAATTAGTTAAAAATGTAATTATTCTGTTTAAATTATTTGGATGATTGTGTTTATTATTGAAATGGATTATTTGAAGTGCGTTAATTTAATTAATGAAATTTTAATTGATCTTTAAACCTATTTTAATTTAATTTTAATTTTATTTCAATTATTTAATTGATATTTTAAATTATATGGCAGTGTTCAATTTAAATAGCGAAATTTAAATTCTTTCAATGGAAAAAATTCAATTTAAATTATTTAAATGTATTTAAATTATTCAATTTATTGACGGAATGGCATTAATTACAATAATTTTCAAAATGATTATTTATCATAATAAATCTAAACTTTTCAATTTAAAAATATCCTAAATCCTAAAAATTCAAAATACAAAATATTAAATTTATTAATATTTATTAAATATTAAATTTGAA
>NW_024500078.1:0-1175 GCF_017590055.1 Onychostruthus taczanowskii
TGGGGGCATTTTGGGGGCATTTTGGGGTACTTAATGTTGTTTTGGGGGTATTTTGGGGTATTTAATGTTTTTTTGGGGTGGTTTTGGGGGGTATTTTGGGATATTTAATGTTGTTTTGGGCGGTATTTTTGGGGTATTTTGGGGTATTTAATGTTGTTTTGGGGCGTTTTGGGGGTATTTTTGGTCTATTTAATGTTTTTTTGGGGCGGTTTTGGGTGTTTTTGGCACCTGTAGGGCTCGGCCTCGGCCAGGAAGCGCCGCCTCTCGGGGGTCCCGGCCCCCGCCCGCAGCTCCTTCAGCACCACCTGGGCGGGGCCGGGACCCCCCCGCAGCTCCCCCAGGATCACCTGGAAAAACCCAAAAAAAAGCCAAAATCCACCAGGAGAAAAACAAAAAAAAAAAACAAAAAAAGGTTAAAAATTTTAAAAAATGTGGTTAGAATTTAAAAAAAAAATCAATTTAAAGCAAAGAAAAAATCAATTTAAAAGCAAAAAATCCCATGAAACTGCAACAAAAAAATCTCATTTAAACCCTCCAAAAAATCTCATTTAAATCCCTCCAAAAATCCCATTAAATCCCCCCAAAAATCCCATTACAAACCCCCCAAAAATCCCATTAAAAATCCCCCAAAATCCCATTAAAATCCCCCCAAAAACCCATTAAAATCCCCCCAAAACCAAAAAAATATCTCATTAAAAACCTCACAAAAAACCCCAAAAAATCTCATTAAAAACCCCCAAAAAATCTCATTAAAAATCCCCCCAAAACCCCAAAAAATCTCATTTAAAACCCCCAAAAATCTCATTGAAAACCCTCAAAAATCCCATTAAAAAGCAAAAAAACCCATTAAAAACCCCAAAAAACCCAAAAAATCCCATTAAAAAGCAAAAAAAACCCCCTCAAAATCCCCAAAAATTCCCCAAATTCCCAAATTTCGCCCAAAATTCCCCAAATTCGGGATTTCCGACCTTGCCGAACCAGGCGGTGCCGATCTCCTGCAGGAAGCTGAGCTGCTGCCGCCGCAGCCCCGGGGGAGCTGCAAATCCCCAAATTCCCTTTTTCCACCCAAAATTCCCATTTTCCACCCAAAATTCCCATTTTCCACCCAAAATTCCCACTTTCCCACCCAAAATTCCCACTTTTCCACACAAAATTCCCACTTTTCCACCCAAAAT
>NW_024500079.1:0-1174 GCF_017590055.1 Onychostruthus taczanowskii
AAAATCCCCAAAAATTTACATAAAATTTGCATAAAATTTACTCAAATTAACACAAATTAACCCAAAATTCACCTGCAGCTGCTTCGTCGGGTGAGTGTTCATTAATTACCCTCATCAGCCCTAATTAATAGTTATTAATGGGAATTTATCTGGAAGTAACCCGAAATCCCCAAAAAATTTACATAAAATTAGCATAAAATTAACTCAAATTAACTCAAATTAACCCAAAATTCACCTCCAGCTGCTTTGTCAGGTGAGTGTTCATTAATTACCCTCATTAGCGGTAATTAATATTTATTAATGAGAATTAACCCGGAATTAACCCGAAATCCCCGAAAATTTACATAAAATTTACATAAAATTCACCCAAAATCGCTGAAATTTCAGCCAAATTCACCCAAAATCTCCCAAAATTCACCCAAAATCTCCCAAATTTCACCCAAAATTCACCCAAAATCGCTGAAATTTCAGCCAAATTCACCCAAAATTGACCAAATTTCACCCAAAATCTCCAAAATTCACCCAAAATCTCCCAAATTTCACCCAAATTCACCCAAAATGGCTGAAATTTCACCCAAAATCTCCCAAAATCTTCCAAATCACCCAAATTCACCAAAAATCTCCCAAAATTCACCCAAAATTGCCCAAAATCGCTGAAATTTCACCCAAAATGACCCAAAATTCTCTCAAAATCGACCAAAATGACCCAAAATCTCCTGAAATTACCCAAAATCTCCGAAAATTCACCCAAAACCACCCAAAATTGCTGAAATTTCACCCAAATTCACCCAAAGTCATCCAACATTCACCCAAATTCTCCAAAATTCTCCCAAGATCTCCCAAAATTGCCCAAAATCCACCCAAAATAACGAAAAATCTCCCACAATTCACCCAAAGTTGCCCTAAAACGCTGACATTTCATCCAAAACCTCCCAAAATCGCCCAAAATCTCCCAAAATCGCCCAAAATCTCCAAAAATTCACCCAAAATCCCCCAAAATCAGCCAAATTTCACCAAAACTCCCCCGAATTCACCCGGAATCGCCCAAAGTCCCCAAAAATCCCCCAAAATTCCCCAAATTCGCAGCAATTCTCCCCAAAATCACCCAAAAACTCACCCAAATTTACCGGCAACCGTCCCCAAAAATCCCCAAATCCGCCCCAAATTCCCCCAA
>NW_024500080.1:0-1173 GCF_017590055.1 Onychostruthus taczanowskii
ATCCCCCAAATTTTCCCCAATTCCCCCACTGGTCTCTACAGACGCAGTTTTCCTTTTTTTTCCACCCCCAAATTTCTCCAAATTTCCCAAAATTCTCCCAATTCCAGCCAGGGAGTTCCAACTCCACAGATCTCGATGGGGGCAGCTCCCCCTTTTTCCACCCCCATTCCCTCCAATTTCCCCTCAGTATCCCGAATTCCCCCAAATCTCCAGAATTTTTGCCCAAATTCCCCCAAATATTTCCCCAAATTCCTCCAAACCTCCCCAATTTTCCCCCAAATCTCCCCAATTTTTCCCCAAACCTCCAAATATTTCCCCAAATTCCCACAAATCTCCCCAATTTTTTCCCCAAATTCCCCCAAATCTCCCCAATTTTTCCGCAAATCACCCCAGTTTTTTCCCCAAATTCCCCCAAATCTCCTGAATATTTCCCCAAATCTCCCCGATTTTCCCCCACATCTCCCCAATTTTTCCTCAAACCTCCCGAGTATTTCCCCAAATTCCCCCCAAATCTCCTGAATATTTCCCCAAATCTCCTCGATTTTCCCCCACATCTCCCCAATTTTTCCGCTAAACCTCCCAAGTATTTCCCCAAATTCCCCCCAAATCTCCTGAATATTTCCCCAAATCTCCTCGATTTTCCCCCACATCTCCCCAATTTTTCCGCTAAACCTCCCAAGTATTTCCCCAAATTCCCCCCAAATCTCCTGAATATTTCCCCAAATCTCCCGAACATTTCCCCAAATCTCCCCAATTCCCCCACCGATCTCGACCATGCAATTCCCCCTTTGGCCGCTAAGCGGCGCTGTCCCCATTGCTCTCTATGGGCGCCCCCAATGTTTTTTTTTTCCCTCCCCCAATTCCTCCAAAATTCCCCCAAATTCGCCCAAATTTGCCCAAACCCGCGGGGATTCGCCCCAAACGCAGCCGGGGAGTTCCTGGAGAGCCACGTGCGGCCGCAGCCCGGCTCGTCCCGCGCCGCCTTCGCGCTGAGCCGGGACGGGCGCCCCGCGCGGCTCCAGCGCAGCTGCTACAGCGAGGCCTTCGTGGCGCTGGGGCTGGACGAGCTGGGCCGGGCGGCGCGCGAGGAGCGCTACCGGGTGAGACCCCTCCCCAAATTAACCGGGACCGGGTGAGACCCCTCCACAAATTAACCCAGGGACCCCTCCCCAA
>NW_024500081.1:0-1173 GCF_017590055.1 Onychostruthus taczanowskii
GGGATTTTGGGGTTTTTTTGGGGGTTTGGGGCATTTTGAGGTGATTTAGGGGGGTCTAGGGTGGTTTTGGGGCATTTTGGGGTGGTTTGGAAGTTTTTTTGGAGTTTGGGGGTGTTTTGGGGGTTTTTTTGGGGGGTTTTCTTTGAGTATTTTGGGACATTTTTGGTATTTTGGGGGGGTATTTTGGGGGTGTGATTTGGGGGCGGCACTTCCGGGTATTTTTTGGTGTTTAGGTGTTTTTAGGGGTGTTTTGGGGGTTTTTTTGGGGTATTTTGGGGTTTGGGGACGGTATTTTGGGGGTTTTTGGGGGGTACTTTGGACTATTTTGGGGTATTTTGGGGTTTGGGGAGGGTATTTTGGGGTATTTCTGGGGCATGTTTTGGGTTTTGGGGTATTTTTGGGATATTTTTGGGTATTTTGAAGTTTTGGGGGGTATGTTGTGGTATTTCTGGGGTAATTTTGAGGCATTTTAGGGTTGGGGATTTGTTCGGGTATTTCTGTGTATTTTGGTCTATTTTTGGGTGTTTTGGGGTATTTTTGGGGTATTTTTTGGCATTTTTGGGTTTTGGGGCGGGATTTTTGGGCTATTTTGGGGGTATTTTGGGGCATTTTTTTGATATTTTGGGGCTTTTGGGGGTATTTTTTGGGTATTTGCGGGTATTTTATGGTTTTGGAGGGGTATTTTGGGGCGTTTTGGGGGTTTTTGGGGGGTATTTTTGGGGCATTTTGGGGGGTTTTGGGGTATTTTAGGGTTTGGGGGGGTATTTTTGGGGCATTTTTGGGCCATTTTTGGGGTATTTTAGGGTTGGGGTATTTTTGGGGCAGTTTTGGGGTATTTTAGGGTTTGGGGGGGTATTTTTGGGGCATTTTTGGGCCATTTTTGGGGTATTTTAGGGTTGGGGTATTTTTGGGGCAGTTTTGGGGTATTTTAGGGTTTGGGGGGGTATTTTTGGGGCATTTTTGGGCCATTTTTGGGGTATTTTAGGGTTGGGGTATTTTTGGGGCAGTTTTGGGGTATTTTAGGGTTTGGGGGGTATTTTGGGGGTATTTTTGGGTATTTTAGGGTTTGGGAGGTTTTTTTGGTGTATTTTTGGGTATTTTAGTGTTTGGGGGCTATTTTTGGGGCATTTTTGGGGTATTATAGTGTTTGGGGGGTATTTTGGGGCGTTTTTG
>NW_024500082.1:0-1172 GCF_017590055.1 Onychostruthus taczanowskii
TTTTCCCATTTTTTCCCAGTTTTTCCCGTTTTTTCCCAGTTTTTCCCCAATCTTACCCAGTTCTCCCCCCCAGTCCTTGTCAGTTTTTCCCAATTTTTCCCAGTTTTTCCTGATTTTCCCAAATTTTCCCAGTTTTTCTCCTTCAGTTCTTCCCAGTTTTTCTCATTTTTCTCAATTCTTCTCCATTTTTCCCAGTTTTTCTCCCTCTGTTTTCCCCAGTTCTTCCCAGTTTTTCCTGATTTTCCCCATTTTTCCTGTTTTTTTCCCAATTCTCCCAGTTTTTCTCCTCCAGTTTTTCCCAATTTTTCTCAATCCTTCCCAATTTTCCCCAGTTTTTCCTGATTTTCCCCAATTTTCCCAGTTTTTCTTTTCCAATTTTCCCCAGTTTTTCTCAATTCTTCTCCATTTTTCCCAGTTTTTCTCCCTCTGTTTTCCCCAGTTCTTCCCAGTTTTTCCTGATTTTCCCCATTTTTCCTGTTTTTTTCCCAATTCTCCCAGTTTTTCTCCTCCAGTTTTTCCCAGTTTTTCTCAATCCTTCCCAAGTTTTCCCATTTTTTCTTGATTTTCCCCAATTTTCCCAGTTTTTCTCCTCCAGTTTTTCCCAGTTTTTCTCAATTCTTCTCCATTTTTCCCAGTTTTTCTCCCTCTGTTTTTCCCAATTTTCCCAGTTTTCCCCATTTTTCCTGCTTTTTCCCAGTTTCCCCCCCCAATTTTCCCAGTTTTTTTCCAATTTTTTCCCATTTTTCCCCAGTTTTTCCCCATTTTTCCTGTTTTTTCCCAATTTTTCCCAGTTTTTCCCAGTTTTCCCCCCAATTTTCCCAGTTTTTTCCAAATTTTCCCATTTTTTCCTGGTCTTTCCCAATTCTCCCAGTTTTTCTCCTCCAGTTCTTCCCAATTTTTCCCAGTTTTTCTCAATTCTTCTCCATTTTCCCCAATTTTTCTCCCTCTGTTTTTCCCAATTTTCCCAGTTTTCCCCATTTTTCCTGGTTTTTTCTCAATTCCTCCCAATTTTTTCCATTTTTCCCCAGGTTTTCCCAGTTTTTTCCAGGTTTTCCCATGTTTTTCCCAATTTTCCCCAGTTCTTCCCCATTTTTCCTGGGTTTTCCCAGTTTTTTCTCAATTCTTCCCAATTTTTTTCCATTTTCCCCAGCTTTTCCCATTTTTTCCCCCTG
>NW_024500083.1:0-1172 GCF_017590055.1 Onychostruthus taczanowskii
AATCCCAAAAAAAACCCCAAAAAACCCTAAAATCCAAACGAGGAGCAGGTCCTGAAACCCCAAAAAACCCAAAGATCCCAAAAAAAAACCCAAAAAACCCTACAATCCAAATGAGGAGCAGGTCCTGAAACCCCAAAAAACCCAAAAATCCCCAAAAAAAATCCCAAAAAACCCCCCAAAAACTCCCAAATGAGGAGCAGGTCCTGAAACCCCAAAAAACCCGCAAAAATCCCAAAAAAAACCCTCAAAAAACTCCCCAAAAATCTCAAATCAGGAACAGGTCCTGAAACCCCAAAAAATCCCAAAAAAAAGCCCCAAAAATCCCAAATGAGGAGCAGGTGCTGAAACAAAAAAAACCCAAAAACCCCAAAAAATCCCCCTAAAAATCCCACAAAAAATCCCCCCCAAAAATCCCAAATGAGGGGCAGGTCTTGAACTCCCAAAAAACCCAAAAATCCCCCAAAAATCAAAAAAAAAAAAAAAAAAACTCCCAAAAATCTCAAAACAAACCCTCAAAATCCCAAATGAGGAGCAGGTCCTGAACCCCAAAAAAACCCAAAAATCCCAAAAAAAACCCCAAAACACCCCTCAAAAATCACAAATGAGGAGCAGGTCCTGAAACCCCAAAAAAACCTAAAAGTCTGAAAAAAAACCCCAAAAAATTCCCGAAAAACCCCCAAAAATCCCAAATGAGGAGCAGATCCTGAACTCCAAAAACCTCAAAAAATCCAAAAAAAAAACCTCAAAAAAAACCCCAAAAATCCCAAAATTACTCCAAAAAAAAAAAATCCCAAACTCTGCAAATGAGGAGCAGGTCCTGGAACCCCAACAAAACAAAACCAAAAAAGAAAACAATCCCAAAATACCCCAAAAATACCAAACAAGGAATAGGTGTTGAAACCTCAAAAAACCCCAAATGAGGAGAAGGTGCTGAAACCCAAAAAACCCCAAAAACCTCCAAAAAAAATCCCAAAAATCCAAGAAAATTCCCCAAAAATTCAAAGAAAAAAAGCCAAATGAGGAGCAGGTCCTGAACCCCAAAAAACCCAAAAAACCTCCAAAAAACCCCAAAAATCAAAAAAAAATCCTAAAAATTCAAAGGAAAAAATCCCAAATGAGGATTAGGTCCTGAACTCCAAAAAAGACCAAAAATCCCAAAAAAAGTCCCCAAA
>NW_024500084.1:0-28583 GCF_017590055.1 Onychostruthus taczanowskii
TCTGTGTCATCATTTCGTGTCTTATCAGAACAAGTGGCAAAGCATAAGAGGGACATTTCTGCCCTAGTGATTAGAATGTGGGAAGAATTTGGGTTGTTTTTAAGACATACTAGGAAAATACAGCTTTTGAATTTCTATCTTTATTTCTTCATTATTTATTGTTTAATTAGTAACCTTCAGACTTGAACAGTAAAAACTTCAGAGCATAGTTCCTGGATGTGCTTGGCCTCAGCGCTGGTTTGTTGCAAAGAAAGAAAGAAAGAGGAGCTTGTGTTGGAAAGGAGTGCAATGTCTGGCAGGAATCCTGCACGGGAATCTCCACAGTGTCACCTGAAACATTTCCTGTTCCTTAACAGTAGCTAAGTGATCACTGGATGTATGTAAACAAGGAATATAACATGAATTGAGAGGAGCCAGACAGAGCATGTGCAGCTGTTTGTGTCTTTAATTATGAATATGAATGAGTGCTCCACTTCTTTATGATACTGCAGAAGTTACACTCTGCTCCTCTCCTCCACTCTGTGACAGCAGACAAATATAAGTAACTTTCACAAATGGCCTGGAAATAAAAAGCCCACCAAGAAATGAGAGCACATTTAAGGCTATTCACACTGACATTTAGCACAGGAAGGCATGAAAAACTATTATGTTTTTATTTTCCCTTCTACCGCCTAGGGACCAAAGAGAGTACCAGAAGGATGTCACAACTTTAAAAATTCTTTAATTAAGCAGAAGCCCCCATGAGATCCACTACCTTGTATTAAAAGTGCTGACATTTCCTTACTTTCATTCCTGTTTTGAAGGACAGAAATAGTCTTGTTCTGTTAATCTGAGAAATTATTTAAGCTCTGAATTGTACTCTAACCAATATAAATAGAATAAAGCTGACACACAGAAAGGGGATAATCAAGTATAAAACTGGAGGAGAAGCACTTCACAGCAGATATTTCAGGAAGATGACACCACCAGAAAATTTCTGCATGTTGTCAGGCTCTGTTAATCTCTTCCTTGCCTTCCATGGCCTGAAAACACTGCTTTCCAGATTTCTGATGTTTGTGCAATGTCTGGATGAACATGAATGGACACATAAACAGACTAATTTTGTTAGAGTGTCCACGTGGTATCACTTTGCGGTACAAAAAAAGGGAAGACAGAGCAGCAGGCAGGAGTGGCAGTGCATCTTCTACCCCTCAAGTGGCCATGCTCATTCTCTCACATCAGCCAGTGGGAAGCAGTCATCTTCTAACCCTGAAGAACCAGTAAAACAGGCAAATTTAAGCCCTCTGCATCTCCCAAGTACTCTGTTTTCAGTCCATCATGCTCTAGACTGACTGCGGTTAATCCCATTCATGAGCAGAGATGAGGTTCTGATGATAAACACATTGGCTAACTTCACTAAAATCTATGCATATCAGGAAGAGGTCCTGAAACTACCTGCATTGACTAACGGAGCAATTTCATTTAAAAATGTTTCATTTTCAGATGCAACCTTCTCTGAGCGTCTCTCTTTATAGTTTGGGATCTTCTGAACATCTCAGGGCCCATCTGATGGAGAGCCAATTGCCCAGGAGAGCAGGAGTGAAGGTACAGTAGTTGACAGCTGTTACTTATCTTACTTGAGTAGTTCTCAGGTAACTACAAAAATACTGCTTTATTTGGAGATATTGTGCAGCCAAAAGAAAACTGACTCCATCAGGAGCAACTGCTGGAGGCCAGCCCAGTGCCCTGGGCCTGTGCCTAGGCTGAGGAACATGGTTGTTTCTTTCTCATTTTCATGTTCCGCCAGTGTCGAATGGGAGCATGTACCCCAGAGTCACACCCACAGACACAGAGGACGGCAGTCCTGCACGCTGACACTGACACGCTGCCCTACAGCACCCACACACGGGACTCGCACAGGCAGAGGCACAGACAGACAAGTCCCCTCCTGCTTGTGGGCTTTTCCCTCAGGCACCCCAAAATCATAGGTCTTCCCACACAGAAGCCCAGACCTGAGGCCCCTCTACTTTCCAGCTGTTTAAGATTGAAGATTGTCAATTAATGACACCACACAGACACACCCCCCACAGACGTGCACACTCATTCACACTCCTGGGGAAGGTACAAAGACTCACTGCCAGCAGCTGGCAGTAGGTACACGTGTTGTGACCTGTAGTCCCACTCGAGTCACTGGTACTCAACCCTTTAGTTACAGTTGTCTCCCAATAGCTGGTTTTCAGGACAGATGAGTCTCCCTGGATCTGGTTGAGAAGGGAGGGCCATGGCATGGTATCTTGGTGTCTTGGTCCTCCTGTGGCTCTTCTTGCCCACAGATGGGACTGGGTGTGGAGAGTAGGCTGTCAGGACCCACACTAAGGACAGCAGCTGTGATGATGGGGAGCTCAATTCTGCTGTATCCAGCAGGGCTGCTGGAGAGGGCTGGGCTGGGAGGATAAATACTCCCCTGGGAGTCTGCAGGTTTTCTTTAACTTTACTTGATCCATATGGTGTTGTTGCTTTCCCAACACCCATCATTTATTAGCAGCTTCTTTAAACAAGTGCTCTCCTTTTTGCTATTTCTTATTTCTGCCATTTTTCATGTGTCTGTTTTCATGGCAGGTCACAACTGGCTATCAACCTGCACAGATGCATTGGTATGTCACATGTACAGAACTCACAGCACGTTATACTCTTGTCCCTGGTCCGTGATCTTCAGCAGAATAATGTTGCAGCACAGCTGAGCCATCCTGTGTAAAGTTCTGTGGATGTGACTATATCTTCTGCAGGGCTTTAAACACCCTGTTCACTGGGAAGGGAATGAGGGAAGGAAGGAGAAAGAGGAGTTCAAAGACAGAAAATTCTGTAGTGCCTAGGCTGTAGTAATTCAGTGGAAATCCCACCTAAGAAGAAAGGCAGAAATATTTCAAGAACAGTCAACCCAGAAATGCTTGGATTTTGCAAATAATTTTAGTTGTAGTAAAGAACAGAGATAAAATTAAAATATTAAGAGTTTCCAAAAGCTGGAAATGGCATTTGAAGGTCTGCGTACTTAGAGACAGATAGATGCAGTTCTGTGTAAACAAGGCCTCTGTGCTCGTGGGTATGTGCATGCTGCATTTCCAGTGTGCCTGTCCATGCTCCTTTGCACTTACCTGATTCCAGCAGCTGCAGTGAGCCCCTGGTGACCCCATTCCCACCTTTCCAACACCTGCTGCAAGATGCTAACAGTGTGGACAGTGTACCACAGACAGACCAGGTGAGTGAGCCAAGGTGCATGGGGCGCCTGTGGGGATGCAAAGGCCTGAGCACAGGTTGCTGTTCCTCTGTCCCCATGCAGAACACCCCACATTCTCAGCCTGCCTTCAGGAGCACACAGATGTTTCTAAAGAGTGTTTAAGAAAATTAGCTTCTTCTTCTGGCTGTTTACTTGTACTTTCAGCTTGGAAAACAGGCATGCTAGTTAAGGTGGAATTGAGAGCTGAACCTGCCTCCAGACTCTCTAGAACTTCACACCCAGTGCTGTCAAAGCCAGGATATTTCCAGCACAAAGGAACTGTGTATTGCAAAGAAACAAAGTGACATAAATAAAGGGCAGGAGATCTTTCTCCTTTTCAATGCCTTTATTAAAGAGATTCAGCTCAGGTGGGGAGAAATCGACGGGTCTCGCCCACGCTGCCGCTGTCCCCAAGAGTGGCACGGAGGAGGAGGGTGATGCAGCTCTGTCCGCTGGTCTGCAGGCAGAGCTGGGGACTGAGTCCTCACGGGAGATTCGCAGATTCCTCCTTTTCAGTCCAACGCTCCGGGTCCCTTCCTTAGTGAACATCTTTTGAGGTCAGGGTGTGAAGCAAAAAGGATCCAAGCAGGCACTGGACTTCACGCCCATCCTTAGACATCACCTAGGGTCCCCTAATTCTATATTGGCTCGTTGTTTTTAGGGGTTTTCTAGGAAAACTTTAGCGCGGTGCATTTCTCATTTGCATACGTGGTCCCAGGCCACTCCTATTCTCCTGGGCTGCGTGTCCAGGTGTAGCTCCAGGGCAAGCATTGGGAGAACAATGGCTAAATCACCAACCATTAACGGGCAATTAAAGAACTCTTTACAATTAAGCTAATTTAACAGCAACTGGTCCCACCGTTTTTTTTTCTCTGTAACCTTAAATAAAAATAGGTATATTTTTATTCATAACACAAAGTATTGCTGCTCGTTCTCTTTCCTCTGTGTGTGACCCTCTTTCAGAATATTGCCATTGCTACTAAATTAGACTGTCAGCTTTGCAAGCAATGTGCAGACGTGTGAACTGAGACCTCTCAGGTTTGCCCTCTCTGAACTTTCCTTGACCTGTCTGTGGCTTTATGCTGCTTCTCTTGGCTGTGGCAGCAATTCCTCTGGCTGATCAGGTGCCTGTGCCTATTCTGTTTTACTTTGGCTTCTCCTGGTGTGGTTCAACCATGGTTTTGCATAGACAGCAATGACAAGCTGCTACTCCATGTGCAATGAGATTTATACAGCAGCAACTGGATGACAAAGTGCTGACAAACCCAGGCCTGGCAGGACAGCAGAGGCCTTGGAAAGGACACAGGATGTGGCACAGAGGAGCACAGCTGCAAACACATTGCCCAAGGTCAGCTGAAGTGTGGACCTGGAGCTGGACAAACTGGGTTCAGGGGTCATGGATAGAACAGAGAGAGAACATACACACTGACTTGGGCCAGGGTGTTTTAATTTGGATGTAACTTGGAGCTGCAGACCAGTGTAGGAAGAGAGCAGTATCTCATCAACATATACAAATTATCCCAAGTGATCCTGAAGAGTACAAAGATGAATTCATAACATGAATATTCTTCCTGGCAAAGGACTGTTGGATGCTGAAAGCTCCCAATAACATTCCCCTGTGATGTCCACCAGTATGGAATTTCTAGAATACAAGGGACCAGTAGAAGGGTCAGCACAGAATCAAGGAAAGGAGTTAAATGAAGCAGTGACTCTGTGTGTGTGTCTGTGTCTGTGTGTCTGTGACAATTTCAGAGCAGTACTCCAGCTATATTGCTATTCCTTCATTTTTGCAACAATTAGAGATTAAATAAAACTGAATAGTCTCTCAATATTTTAATGATACTAACAATAAAATTCTTGCTTTATTTCTTCCTTGATACACTTCCTTCTTAACCATAAACAATATTTTTAGTGTAACAATGGGCAACAGGAAATACAGAAGTTTTTTTTTCACATCCATGCACAATGAATTACAAGAGGCTGTGTGCTCCACCACAGCAAATGTAGGAAGAAATACAGAAGGTTTATTTTTTGTGTCTTACTACTATCACTGCTATTAATGCATTCTTTGCCCCTGAAGAGCAAAATTCATCCAGATGATTCTGATACTTTTTTAAAGTTTTTCTTCTGCATGATTTTTGAAAACTACAAAAAGGTGGGAGATAAAGCAGGTTGGGAGGGTTGGTTGTAATACCAGGGAAGTAAGTGCTTATTTTTCTTCCTGACAATTGGGGTTTTTTTAGTTTGTTAATGAGTATCAGTGTATGCATTAGAAAATCTCTCCATAGAATTTCAGAACCTTGTTGAGTGACAGTGGATATTCCCAGAGAGTAAACACCAGCTAAAAATGCATTTTAGTGTGAGAGTCAAGCCACAACAATGAATTCAAGATTCTTTTCCCTCCAATCTTCCACTTCCCTGAACTGCTCATAGTCCTGCAGTGAACTTGCCCTGCACAGTGCAATCTGCTTCCCCAGATGTGTCACTAAATAGATAGCAGTCCCTGTCAGAAAGTCCTCTGTGAAATGTGCTGTCAGAGAAAGTTTCCAAAAGCCCTGAGAATAAAAATGTCCCTTCTCAATGTGACTTTAAGAATCTTGACAGATGGCCGAGTTTTCCATCTTCCTTCCCTCCCTCCCACGTTTAGTTCAGAAGAGTACTGCCTACATGAATCCAAAGCACACTGTGAAATGTTCTTCAACTTGCCATTTGTGTTTCTGCCAGGAGGAAGCCAAAAACAGTGGAACCAGAATGCCAAAGGACTTCCTACCAACTGTGTGATCCTCTCTCAACCTAGTGCAGCTATTTACATATCCCTGATCTTTCCTCACTATCCATCAGGGTTTAGAAGGTTTGCACCATGCCTCCAGGAAACTTCCAAGCAAAGCATAAGACTGAAGTAAGCTTAATAGCTGCTCTTACAGAGGAAGGCTTTGTCTTTTCCTTGATCTAACTCTGATAGATCTCCCCCATAAGAAAATGAATTGTCTCTGGGGAAGAATCAGTAAGGTAATAAGCTCACATCCTCAGTGGCAGGTAATCAGCCCAGGGTGCAGAAGTGATGTAAGGAGGAGAGAACCTATTACACGGTTATTAATTGCAGAAATTCCACCTTCTTCCGAAGGACACCGAATATCAGGATCTCTGTAAGGGATAGCACACACACAAAAAAAAAAAAAAAAAAAAAAAAAAAAAAAAAAAAAAAAAAAAAAAAAAAAAGATAATTTCACCTCAAACCCACAGCTTAGACAATTTTATTTTGCCTGGCTCTTTGCTCTGCACTGCTAGCCTTCTGACTGTCAGCAGAGAATATAAGAGGTTTTTGAGCTTGGTCAAAAGCGTGATGAGAATAAATTTACATAAGGACCAGACTGTTTATTGGCTGATGGAATTACCCTTCCCTTTTGCTACATAGTCACACAACAAAGCAATGCTGAGACAGCGCAGTTAAACTACAGCAAAAGGGAACAAAAGGAGGCAATGGAAATTCTTTTCAAAGTGGTACTGACAATTTTTATGATATAACCAAAATTTCCCCCTGGGATTTTCAACATCATGGGATAATGACATACTTTGGCACCAATTTGTCCATTTAGCTATTCCTTCAGGAAATCACAGGGAAATGTTGACATGCTTTTGTTCATGAATCCCTCAGTAAATCTCCATGGATTACACTAATATCAAGTCCCACTAGGCCATTTGTGGTGTGCACTGCTGTTACATAACTTTGGTGTCACATCCTATAGCATCACAGCCACTCATGCTGCAGCATGAGGCAGTGTTATGGCAGTGGTGATGTTGTTGATAATAAATCAAGCTGCTATCTGGGAAGCAATGATAGCAGACAGGCCACTACTGCAGACAAATCTGACAGACACGTCATTTTGTCTGGATAATGACACAGACTTCCCATGTAGCACAAATTATCTATGGAAGAGATTGCCATGGCGTAAAATCACTCTGCCCCTCAGTCCTCGTTTCTGCATCTGTCTGATGCTACCTTCCTTCTAACCAATATGGGTGTGTGTGTGTGTGTGTGTGTGTGTGTTTGTGTATGCATGTGTGTGTGTGTATATATATACACACATATATTTATATATATATATATATGTATATATATGACCTCTTTCTATAGATCTAGTAGATCATGGTATGAATTCTGTAAGAATATCCAGTCTCTGCACAGCTCTGCGACATTCACAAGGGCCTAAAAGAGGATTTATCACAGCTAAAATCTAGGCAAAACAAAGGGCACTCTGGGTCATGAGAATTTTAAATAAAAAAGGAAACAGCCATTCCAGCAGCCCATCCTGGTCTTCACATCAAATGGCTGGGCAGTGCCATCTTTTATCAGAATTGACAGCATCCTAGCAGTCGTACAATCGGGCAAACAAGCAAATGCGATGGGTCGTGTTTGAAAGTAAATATTCCCAAGGATATGTATTTGGCTGTCTCTAGGTACCTTAATCACCAGACAAGTTCCATAAATACTGTTATATCAACAATTTCTGCAATGCTCAGGCAGTTCTTTCTCCCTCTCTCTATATATGTGTATGTGTGTGTATGAAGGGTTATATGTCAGCTATTCCATCTCTAGTTTGTTGTTTACTTTGCATTTAAATGTAGACATACTTAAGTTGAAACTTTTTCTGGTTTTAGTTTTGTTGCGCAGAAACTCACTCAAGGTCCTTTGGAAGTGTGGCTGCAGCACAGTAAGGTGGACACTCTGGAAGTGATAAATAGCAAAGCACTGGGGAAGCAATAGAAGCCCAAGAACTGCCTGCAGCAGACATCATTGCTGACCACAGAACTCATATCACTCATGAGATTTGTTTGCCTGAAGTAACAATGCACAAACTCTTCGTCTCATCCCACTCCAAAACCTGTTGTTTAAAAACAGAAGTAAAAAACCATTCTGAGGTGATTATCCATGTTCTTTCAGGCAGCACCACTAATGTGGTGAGCTATGCCCATGTGCTCCTAAGCCTATGGGATGAGAGAAAACAGTGTCAGGTTGGCTGCTCAGCACAGGCGCCATGTGATAATGCCAGTTTTTTGGAAACATGAATAGGCTTTTTTACTCCAACCTGCAGAGAAGCACAAGGCAACTCACAACTGGGAAAGTAATGGTAGGGTCCAGGTCTGCAAGTACAGTGCCACATGCTAAAAACAGGCTCTGAAATGGCAGTGAGGTACTCACTTTATTATTTTCTCATCCTACTCTCTTCACCCAGTGCTGAAGAGCATTATCAGCCTGGCAGTGAGTTTAATCAGCAGAGCTGCTTCAAACAAAGTACGTTAAATCTATGCAAATATGTGTGAAGTGTTTGTATGTATAAACATATATATATATTTCTATTTGTACTTAAGAAAAATTGATTAGAACTGCAATAAACAGCAATGATGTATCCTTGCACACTCATTGTTTAATTATGTGATGAGATTAATTTTTAAGCTTTCCGGGCTTTATTGGCCTGTTCTTGCTCTATCACTGGTAATGCAGAGGGTGGAAGGGACACAACAGACACCCTGCAGGTCAAATACAAACATGTGCAGTAGATTTCATGTTATACTAGGCATAAACTAGAGGTTTACTTCTCTTGATTGTACCATTGTCTAGAAGGTAGTTTGAAAAAAAAAAACAAACATGACAACACATACCAGGACAAGATGTTCCTGCCATTTCTCATTACTCCAAGCTGAAATACTATGTTGCTTTAATGCAGAAATTCCTGTATGTCAGTTGTGGTTTAAGCCCAGACACCCAAGAACCACACTGCCACTTGCTCAGACAGCGGGTTGTGGGAGAATAAAAGTGAGAAAACTCATGGTTTCCAATTCCAATAAAGGCAATTTACAGGGGAAGCAAAAGCCAAAAAAACAAGCAAAGCAAAACAAGAAATTAATTCATTGCTTCCCATGGGCAGGCAGCTGTTCAGCCATATCCAGGACAGCAGGGCCTCATCCCACTTCACAGTGACTTGGCAACACAAGCACCATCACTCCCAGCACCCCCCGCTCTTTCCTCCTTCTTCCTCTCAGATTGAAACACTGAGCAGGATGCCAGATGGTATTGAACATCTCTTTGGTCAATTTGGGTCACCTGCTCTAGCTGTTTCTCCCCCCACCCTCCCATATACCACCAACGTCCTCACCAGCTTGGCTGTACAAAAAGCAGAAAAGGCCTTGGCTCTGTGTGAGCTCTGCTCATCAATAACAAAAACATCTCTGTATTATCAACCCTGTCTTAAGCACAAGTCCAAAACACAGTCCACAAAACACATGAAGAAAATTAACTCTAGTCCAGACAAATCCAGAACAAAACCTCAGGCAATGTCTGTGTCAGAGCAAAAGTTCTGCCTATGAGAGTGGATAAGAACAGAGGAATTGAAAAAAATGAATAAACTTTCATTGTGGTGGTGATCTGTCCCTCAGGTGTCCCTTTGTGTATTTCAAGATGAGTGATTTTGAAAACCACAGACAAAACTCACAGCCACATTTGTGCTTTTCCAGGAGTATCTTGTTTGCTTTTTCTTTTTTTTAATACCTTCCACACATCAGTACCAATCTGGTTTGGAAACTGTTTGGAAAACTTGAGGGATTATTTAAAAGTCAAAGTTTATTGTTTGTGATTTTGGCTATCTGTTCATAGAGAAATGTTCCCAACGTGTGCAGCCTGGTCACAACTGCAGAGCCAGCTTTCAAAGTTACTTCTGTTTCTCTATCGAGACTCTTCCATGTGTCCCCTTCCTAACACACTAATGAAGTTCACTAATGAATACTCCAATACACTAATGAAAGCAGCAGCCATGGACAGGAGAGGGGATGAAGCAACCCTTAGAATAATAGTAGGAAATGCGCAGCATGTAAACCCAACAACTGTCCTACAAGTACAAGGCAATAAGAGGAAAGAACTGAGTATTTTCTCAGTTTCTTGGAGAGCACTAGGGTAGCCAAGCCACACGAATGCAAGGATAAAGGACAAATCCTGACACTCCAGCCAGAGACCTATGCTCTTGAAACAAACAGGAGGAGATGGGGACTGTGCTGACATTAGCAAGTTGCTGCAGCAAACCATGTTGTTTAACATTGATTGTCCTTGTTTTCCTCTAGTAAAAAAGATAGCAGCAGGTCTCTTTTTTCAATCTAATGTTACCATTCAGCCTGATACTCCCTCCACCTCGAGCTGCTGTATCTCCTCTGAAATAATATCTCAATGTCTGTGGCAGAGCTACGGCTGGGTGCCCACAGTCAAAAGGCACCTATTTATTCCTGAGCTGGGCAGTTACAGAATCAGTAGTACAAACTGAATTCCTGTATGCATATTTATTACATTTCACTTTGCTTTTTAATAAAGCATAACATAGTGCAAAGTTGCTTGCTCCAAGAATCCAGAACACTCTCCCATAACTTGACAGTCCATATGCAAATATGGGACTCTTCAGACTTTCCTTATGGTTTTGCTCCACAGCTTTCAAGTTGTGCTGTAATCCAAAACCTGCAGTATTTGCCAAACCTACAGTCACTAGGAAAGTCAAGGCAGAGGTGCAACAGAGCAGAGAAGAGATAAAGTTAATCCAAAAGTATGCACACAAAAAGGAGATTTGCTTTTGACTAGAGATGCAGAAGTCAGCACTTGTTCCCTCACCATGCAGCCAAAGCAATACTTTTGGCAAGGTCACTTCTCTCCTATCTGTCTTGTTTGTCCTAATATTAGCTGAATCTATTTATTTATATTGGTATTACACCGGATCATATGATCTCTGTGCCACAGTAAAATATGAAAATCAGACTCTGGTCACTTCACAGGACAATAGCGCATAAGAAATTACCATGTGCTGAAAACTGAGCTGCTTGCATGCATCATTCCTATTCCTTCCATCATTCCTATTCATTCCTAATGATTCTATGATTCCATGATCACTGAAAAAACAGCCTCCAAAGATTGTGTGGTTTGGGTCTCTGGTATGTACAAGCTTACCTAAAAACTACTGTCTTTGGAAAACCAAATCTCCTCACAGATACTAATTTCCCTTGACTTTTCTGAGAGCAAGGAGAGAAGCCTAGCCCTCCTCTGCACCACAAGACCAATTAACTCAGCTGCCATCAACAAATGCAGCCCCATTTCTCCCCAGATAAGTCCTGATATGTCTGCGCCTCAGGGACACGCAGGAGAGAGTTTAATTCAATTTACCCACAAAGGCTAACACTGGCGAGTTCTACGAACACTTTACAATGCTCCCCCAGAAGCACCAGAGTGAAACTTTGCAATCAAGCATTCAATAAAGAAAACTTAGCTGTGAACAGCTTGTGTAAGTGATCGGTACCGTCAGTGCAGAGCAAATTAAAGCTTTTTCTGTGATTGTCAGGGCACAGCTGAAAATGTTGGGCTCTGTGTCCAAGCAGGAGCAGAGCCACGCTGTTACTGCAGTCCTGAACTGTAACATAGAGAGGAAGAAACAGCAGAGGAGCTCTGCAGAAAACACAGCACAACACAGCAATTCTCTTGTACCAATCACATCCTGCTTCCCAGAGAAGATGGATCAGATCGAAAAGTGTGTGACTGGTCTCTGTCTTGAACTGCCATTACACTGTAAAACATTACAAGGCATGAGACTAAACTGGAAACATTGCAGCAAACCTGTTTTTATCAGAAAAGACTGGCTTATCTCTAATGCCAAATGAACCTTGCTCAGATTTCAAGCATTCTTCAGACCTCCTTCTGCAATTCTGTCAAATCCTAGTCAAGAAATAGTGATTTTCAGGCCTTGCCTGGCAGTTGTTGTGTTAAAGCATTGACTCATAAATGGTTAAATATTATTATGCTTTATAAAGGTTACATATTAATAATTAAAATGTGTTTTAATATTATTCAAATGTCTGAGAAACTATTTATGAATACAATTTGAATAGAATTTCCTTCCAGAAGACTCAAGAAGTATTCACCTATTTAAATATATATTAAATACACATGCAAGCATATCTTATTTCTAATAGCTGAGTACACCTTGGTTTTTGTAAATAAATGCCTGGGAACTGAATTGGCTGTCATCCACTGAGCTTATTTATCATGAAGAACTGAGTTTGAGACACTGTCTCCTAACCAAACCATGTAGAATTTGATCACCTTTTTGCCTGGAAAACAGCCTTAAGATCACCAAGTTCAAAAGGGCATCATACGATCCTCACTCAGGTTTCCTATAGTATTGTCATTTTTGATATCTATAACTAAGATACAAATATTCACACTTCTGTGGAAAATTTGAGTGGAACCATCTTTCTGATAGATGAATGTACCACTGAAGAAAAAGGATTGATGAGACTGAGATAACACAGATAAAACTGGCTGCCCAAAATTAACCACTTTGTAAAGAAGAGTGTCCATTTGTTAAGTGACAATAAACAGGGTCCCCCTATGGCTGGTGTTGCACAGTCTTCAAGCCAGAGACCCTGCATTCTGGAGTAGGAAGACAAAATAGGGGTGGGTGGCAGAAGCTCACCTGAAACGGGAGATACACAGAAGTCTTTGGCAGAGCCAAAATCTCGGAAGCCCCGCTCCAGTGTTGGGGTCAGCTGTGGTGGTTTGAGTTAGATCAGTGCTTTCTCTCTCTCCTGGGGTCCTCTGGTTCATATCAGCTCGGGTCATCAGAAACTAGTAAGGACAAAGCTCCAAGGCTACCATGCAAACACAGACCAACATCCTAGGGTTTCATACACAGGTAACGCACTGAGCAGATCAAAACCTAACTCAACTCACATAGTTTTAAATGTAATTGGGTTCATCTGACCTAACCTGTATTCTACTTCAGACGCAGTCATTCATCATTCCACTTTTGGAGAGAACTTACTATTTTTAGAGCCCAAATCACATGGCCACTTTTCAGATATCCACATAAAAACAGTAATAATTCCTTGTTTACAGTGCCCACTAGAAGTCTGGATGGAGACACATACATCCAGCCAAACAAGTTTGCAAAACCCACTGTAATGGACATGGAAGGAATCTGATTTTAATGGGAACACCAGTTCTGAGAATTCTGAGAATTAAGTCCTGTATTTCTGACAAGACGCGATCTACATACAACAGTAATGACTAATCTATACTCCTGCATTTAGGAGCAATGGTATGGCTGCTTTCAGGGTTGAGAATGGAAGAGGAGAAGATTTGGACTGTTCTCAAACTAGTCTGTATTTTTCAATAATTGTGTGGATGAAAACAGCTGAAAAGGATGATGCAGAAATATAACACTGATGAGCTCTATTAGTAGGGCATAATGATAATAAAGGGAAATTAAGCAAATTTGCACAGTGTAGGGTAGAGCTTCAGGTGCAGATAAACATATTGACAGCTCTGGAATGAGGTCAGACAGGAAAACCATGCTGCAAAAATCAATCATTGTAAATGGAGGCTGTCATTTCTACCAAAACTTCTCTGTGAAAAAAAAACACCTCCAAAGTAGAGACTTTAGCACAAAGTGGAAAAGCATCTTGGACAAAGATCTTTATATATTTCTATTTCTTTGCATAAGTGTCTGCAGCCACAATTTGAAATGACATATCCAAATAACCAAACTCCAGGTAACCTGGAATGGACTCCTTATCAGAATCTTTGTATTCCAGATGCAGCACTTTTCCAGATTTGTTAAGGCTGTTGTGTCTGATGATAGATGGGAGCCCTGCTGCCTTCTTTCCAGACTTCTGAAGCTTTTCCATAAACCTGTCAAATCAGGAGGTCTACCAAGAGACTGCAGTATAGTAACACTGCAAGAAAGAAAGGAAAACACCCAGGCTGACACCTGTAGTCAAGCCAATGGTAGAGCACAGTGAACAGAGGAGCACTTTTAAAGGGGAAGAAGAAACCATGCATAATTTGTACTTTTATCATACATGCCTCATGGCTGGCTGAATTGGTGTCTTTCTCTAATCACTTATTTTCTTTACGAAGGAAATGCACTAGGGTTCCTTTGTCTGGATTTCAACGAAGCGTTGAGCAGATATGAAACTTTCACTCAGGACAGAGACAACGAGAATTACCTAAAGAATTTTCAGGAGAGAATTGAACTTGAAGATTATGCAAACCCTGAGCCAATTTCAGGGAAGTTACGTACACCACACCAGTGTTGTTTTGTGGCACAAGATTTCCAATATAAACAAGATTGTTCTTGTTTCCATTATTTTGGAAAAGATGGTGAGGGGATGATAACTCTTGATTTCTGGTGTTCAATCAAGGGTCTGAGTGTGAAATTTTTTTTTTCTACTCACAGTGACTCAGATTTGAATATCTTGCTTTCATCTAATGGAGAGAAACATTTTATTAAAAGTTTAAAGCCATTCTTCTTAGAAACCTCTGTCCTTTTATCAAGTTTGCTGAACTCAGCTGACAAGTTCAAAATTTTCAAAGGGAACAGAAAAATTAGTATACTTTTTCTGCATATCTCCACACATTATTTCACCACCTTTCTCCTCTGGAAAGCCTGGTTTAAAATATTCATGTATATATAAATGATGTATTAAATTATTTCTAATGTAGCATGCAATGTATTTAATTATAATTAAATATTAATATAATGTTAAAAAATAAGCACATTGAAAATAGCATCTAAAACTCTGAAAGGTTGCCACAAAACAACATTCTGTGCTGCTACTGAACATTAAGAACTGTTGTGTATTAACCCCCTCTGCTTGCAAGCCTTTTGTTTGATAGCAAATTTGAGAACTCCCTTTGCTGAAGGACAATGGAAAAGAAAATTGGGTGAGTTGGCCTGGATATCTTCTCTGCTGTTGTTTCTTGCAAGACTGACTCTGTCTACCTTGATGACAAAATGGACATGACATGACATGAAGGACAGAGGAAAGCCTGAGTACCATAAAAAATACAGCTTCTGTAGCTAGCAACAAGTCACCTACTTTGCAGAGCCCTTGTGCTGATGGAGGGTACAACCAGCGCCTATGCTGATTGTCTCAGGCTTTGCATAAGATTGTTGTCCTCATGCACAGCATTAAAAATAACTAAACTACAAACCCAGCTACACACAAACTCTGTTGACCCCACACAGAGGACCAGTAGAGGACAGATATTAAACTGTGTTTTGCTACCTGAAGCAAGTCCTCTGTATCTCTACACTGTGGCAGATGCACAAAACCTTTTCTTCAAGAGGTGTCTAAACATTGCAAACCCAAGCCCAAATCAATATTACCTGCAGCAGGGTGCTTCAACTACAGCTTAGGCACTACTGAGAATAAAGAGAGGAAAATCAAGGTAGTGGGAAAGGTAGTGAAACCAGGCAGCCAAAATCATTCCTCTCTTTCCCAGGTTACTAGTCCAGGAAATCATTATTTAGGGCAAAGTAAAAAAAGAGAAGAAAAAAACAATATAAAAACCTGGTTCTCTTTTTTTTCTTTGCTGAAAGATCAGAGGTCTAAAAACAAATTCTGTAACTTGGACATTCAGCTGTTTCCCTGGTTTAGCAAGCCAATCAGAAGATCTCAATGTCCAGTTAAGGTCAAGGGAACACTACTCAAATAAAATGTGTCATCAACTGGGTAAAATTTTTTCACGAGAATGAAATTGCCCTATAACATGGGAACAAAATGTTGCAGAAAGTACCTGTGTAGCTTTTGAAACAAGTGACATGATCAGACACAGGAAAAGTAGGTATCTTGTAAGGCTTTCAGCTTCACCTACAGACTTTATTTCTTTTCCTGGAGTACTCGTCTATTTCCTGGGTCTATTCTCTCTTATCCTGCAATCCCTCTCCTGTTCTGTTCCTTTTCAAAAGAAGAACCAGTTGTTAATCATAGAGTTACAGAATCAGTAGAATCACACAGTGGTTTGGGTTGTCAGGGACTTTAAAGATAATTTTCCTATCATGGGCAAAGTTGTTATATCTCCCAGCTCAAGCAGGCCAGGGCCCCATCCAACCTGGTCTTGAGTGCTGCGAGGGATCAGGCTTCCACAACTTCTCTGGGCAGCCTGTTGCTGGGTCTCACCACCCTCTTGTACAGAATTTCCTCCTAATATCTGATTTAGACCTGTCCTCTTTCCAGTTAGAGCCATTGCCCCTGTCACTACCTTATGAAAAATTAATCTACTTTTTTTAGCCCCATTTAAATATTGGAAGGTCACAATGAGGTCAACCCTCCCCAGATCTTCCCCAGGCTGAAACAACTCCAACTCTCTCAGCCTGTATTCATTGAAGAGATGCTCTATCCCTGTAATCATCTTCAGGGACCTCCTCTTCAGAGCTCCAAGAGGTCCATGTTTTTCCTATGCTGACAACCCCAGAGGTGGATGCAGTACCCGGGGGGGGGTCTCATGATGCCAGAATAGAGTGCGGTAGAATCCCCTCCCTCGCCCTGCTGGCCACACTGCTTGGTGCAGCCCAGATAAGATTGAGCTTCTGTGGGCTGCAAGCACTCATGGCTGGGTCATGTCCAACCCCTCACCCACAAGAACCCCCAAGGCCTTCTCTGCAGTGCTGTGCTCAGTGAGCCCATCTCCCAGTATGTATTTACATCTGGGATTGCCCCAACCCAGGTACAGCACTTGCCACTGGGACTTGTTGAACTTCATGAAGTTCATTGGCCAAATTCAAGTTCATCCAGGTCCCTCTGGATGGCATCCCATCCTTGTGTTGTGCCAGCTGCCCTGCTCAGGTTTGTGTCATCTCCAAACCTGCTGGGGATGCATCAATCCCACTGTCTGTGCCATTGACGAGGACACTGAGGAGCAGCGGTACCAGCAGAGAGCCCTGACGGACATGGCTTGTCACCAGCTTCCACCTAGGCATGGAGCCCAACCCCCTGGTGGCATCCATCCTGCCAATTCCTTATCCACTGAATAGTCCATCTATTAAATCCATCTCTCTCATGTTTGGATATCAGGAAGTGACGTGAAACTGTATAAAAAGCTTACAGAGTAAGTGACATCTAAGTAGGTGACATCCATCAGTCTTGTCTTGTTGACCATTACCACCACTCCATCACAAAAGGTCTCCAGATTGGTCAGGCATGATTTGCCCTTAGTAAAGAAAGCTGTGCTGGGTGTCTCAGATCACCCCCTAGTCTTGCATGTGCATTGACATTGATTCTGTGAGGCTCTGCTCCATCATTTTCCCAGGCACAGAGGTGAGGTTTACTGGTCTGTAGTTCCTTGGATCTTCCCTTCTCCCCTTTCTAAAGTAAGAGTGACATTTCCTTTTTTTCCAGTCACCAGGGACTTCACCTGACCACAGTGACTTTTCAAATACAGTGTAGAATGCTCTGATAGCAATATCATCAGTTCCCTCAGGACCCTGGGATGTATGTTGTCAGACCCCTAGACTTGTGCCTGTTCAGTTTCATCAGCTGGTCTTGAAGCTGCTCTTTGCTTACATTGGGAGGGACTTCATTTCCCCAACCCCCACCTGGAGGTTCAGGGAGTTGAGAGAAGCGGGAAACCTGACTGCTAGTGAAGACTGGGGCAAAGAGCTCACTGAGTATCTCTGCCTTCTCCAGGTCCTCTCACACCTGTTCTCCCTTCTCATTTATCAGGGAGTATATTCTCCTTGGCCTTTCTTTTCTGATTCATATGCAGTTTCTTTTTATTATCCTTTACATCCCTTGCCAAGTTCTCTTCCATTTGTGTCTCAGCTTTGCTGATCCCATCCCTACACATCTGAACTGTATCCCTGTACTCTCCCTAGGCCACATGTCCCTGGTTCCACTCTCTGTATTTCCAGCTCGTTGGAATCCTCCTCCTACAATGGGAACTTCTGGGGACTTGAATAAGGCAAGAATTTATAAATAGTAATTATGCACAAAGCACATAACCATGGCAGCCAGGTTCAAATTAGCATTTCCTAGCTTTCAAGTGCCCAGCCATGCAACATTTATGCACTTTTAACACTGGTTTTTGAAATTGTTTATGAAGCACTTAGCATGTAAAAAGCCCCTGTTCAAATGACATATATTTATTATTAATAGAAATAATGCAGGTGCAGCAGCAGGCAAGCACAATTGCTTCTTTGAGATTAAAACAAAACCAGAAGAGTGTTTGAAGCTCTAGCTCCAACAGAAATAAATATAAGCCCTTTGGTGAAAAGTTCTTGGCTCAACACTAAAAAAAACATAAGAAAGCCAGAGTGGCATGGGAAATAGTTATGCATGGAGGAGATGCTGGCTAATGTCCTATACATTTGGGACACTTGATGATTCATGATAATGAAAGCTTTATAATGTGTAAATGGGAAGCAGAGTTTCTAAGTCCCTGTGCACTGTGAAATAAACAAGACCAGGATGGTATATTTCAGCTGACACAAGTAAAAGTGGCAAAAAAGTAGCAGCAAAAGATTCTCTGGCACAAACTAATAAGCTTCCTACTAATCCAGTCAACATCTCCACTGTTTCCCTTACTTGCAGGAAGCAATATGTGAGAGATGGCTATACTAGAGACTCATGAAAAACGTCCCTCTCCTCTTACTCTGCCCAACAGAGAAAATTGTCATCCCCTACACTTTCATCCAGTCCTTTCTCATAGCCTCAGTCATCTGCTGATGACAAACAGATAAAGAGCCCTGGTATCTATACATCACCTCACCCCATGCTGGCCAAATGAAGGACAAAGCCGGCTTCTGCTGCCCTTCCCAGTCCATGTATCACATCCAGGAAACCTTAGGAATAATAATACAAAGGCGGAAAACGTCCTCAGTGCTGGACTGCTGGGCAAGGCAATGACAAAAATCCTTTATCTGGAGAGCTGAAAGGAAATGAGCAGGGACCACCATGTGCCACACAGCTGCTGGAGCAGCAGGCCAGCTGAGAGGTTATGGCTCAGGGCTAGGACACAACCACAGGGTCATTCAGCTAGAAACATTAGTGATCACCTGGCACCAGACAGTTTCATCCCCGTCCAGGGGGCTAGAGATCAACTCTATTATATAATGGCTTCATTTAGCAAGCCATAACTACACAAGCTCTGAGAGAATAGAGGGGATCTTCTTTCATCAACTCCCATTCTACTTTGAAGCCCTGTTCTGTCCTGGCATGCTACCCTTCTCCAGAAACTGCTCCTATAAAAGCTTTTCAGACTCCCAGTCTCAGTTTACATGCTCTCAGTTTCAGAGAGCATGTAGTTTGGTCCTGAGGACAGCAGAGTGAATATTAAACAGTATTCATCCCCGGGTTTCTGATTAATTTCCTACATCTGTGCTTGTCTAAATCACTCTTCAAATTAGAAGCAAATATTCGTAATTTCCTGCCTTTCTTTCCCCTGAATATCTAAATTCAGACTCATGGGCTGATCTCTTTTCTTCTCTGTACTGGTAAAGATGCCAGTGTGACTGCTGACTGGTGACATGTTGCACTGTGCATCTACACCTACCTCAAGCCAAAAATCACCAGCAGTATTTCTATGGCTCCAGACTGATTTGGGGCTGCCAAGTTAAAAACAGGCTGGCAACTGTAAACAAATGGATGACAAAACACCTTCCAGAACATTGGATATCAGCTTCTGGTAGTGCCCTGGCAAAAAAAGCTAGCCAACAACCACACTTGAGAGGGACTCAGAGAAGGAATGTGGATCGAGTTACGCGTCATCTACTTCTCTGGAGCTCCATGGGAATTCAAGGGAGTAAAAAAGATCCAACATTATTCCCACCATCCAGATGGGTCCAGGAGGTTCTGTAATAAGCTGGCAAAAGATACATGAACACTTATGGGCTTATATTGATTACTTACATGGCATTTAGGGCCTCACTGGGAAACAATCACAGACCACCACAACCACTAAGAGTGCAAACACAGTACAAGAGGCCTGAACTGCAAAGAATCCAACCCCAAGCTCGCAGAAGTCAGACAGATTTTTTCTAAAGACTTCCAAACACTCAGAAATTTTAAAGAAACAATAATGCTGATCATTCTTTTGCTAACAGTTAGCTATAACTTACTGTGTAGGACCTCTATAATTAAAAAAAAACAGCAATAGCCTATATAGCTTCTAGATCAGTTCTCGTGTATTCTCTCTATAGGTGGACTTCAGTGATGAAGCTTCTGCCTGGTTTTGAAAACAAAAACTGTACCAGTCTTACCCAAGAGTGTTAACTCAGATCATCTTAGCTGTCAATGCTTTTGAATAAATTTCAGCAGCATGAAGGGATTTAGCATACAAAGGGCAGTGTTGAACAGCAGTGAATCAAGTCAAGCAGTAATATTTCTCAAAAGAGCAGATTGTAGGTCAGGTATCTTCTAGCATTTTATTAATGAGCTAGAAGATACAGGTCAGCCGTGTGCTATTTAAATTCACAGAAGCATTGAACTGGGGAGTGTTAACACCATCTCTGGGATATCAGGAGTGGTATGAAAAACAGACAGGAAAAAGGAATGCATGGTTCACTTGAAAATGGCTGCATTCCCGCATCTCTGAAAAAAGACCCAATTCTTCTGTGGACAAAGAAGGCACATAACTAACAAGTCATACTTGGGGGGCCCATAACTAACAAGTCATACTTAGTCCTCCATACAAAAACGAGCTTTGATGGGGTTTGACCATCATTACATTAATTTGCACCTTGAGAAACATTTAGACATTATTTCAGCTAGGATAGAGTTGATTTTCTTAGTAGCTGGTACAGTGCTGTATTTTGGGTTTTCTGTGAGAATAATGTTGATAACAAACTGATGTCTTAGCAGTTAGTAAGTAGGACTTACTCTAAGTCAAGGATATTTCCTTCCTGTGCTCTCCCAGTGAGCAGGTGCACAAAGGCTGGGAGGGAAGACAGCCAGGACATCTGATCTGAACTTACCAAAGTGGTATTCCATACCATGGAACACCATGCTCAGCATATAAAGCTGGTAGAACAGGGGACATTCAAAGTGATGGTGTTTTTCTTCCCAAATAACCATTACATGTGATAGAGCCCTGCTTTCCTGGAGGTGGTTGAACACCTGCATGACAGTGGGAAGTGGTGAGTGAATTCTTTCTTTTGCTTTTCTTGTGTGTGTTGCTTTTGCTTTCCCTAATAAACTGTCTTTATCTCAACCCAGTTTTCTTACTTCCACTCTTTTGATTCTCTTTCACATCCCCACTGTGGTGAGAGTGAGCCAGTGGCCGTGTGGTGCTTAGCTGCCATCTGCGGTAGAACCATGATAGATTTTATGTATATGTAGTGTTGGAGTTTTTTGATTTTGTTTTTTATTTTGCTTCTAAAGCTGTAACTAACTTTTCTTTTAACAGCCAAAATTTAGGTCATGTTTCTCTTTTGAGGGAGAGCAATCCAGAGCTTAGTGAATTGTTCTTTAAACTGACAAGGAGACACAAATAGAAAAAAAAAAAACAACAACAACAACAACAAAAAAAAAACCCAAACCAGATTTAAAATTTCAATTTTGTGTTATTATAAGAACTTTGACTCCCTGTCATCTCTGTGGTAGCTTTCATGACCTACTAAATACAGCTTACTAAACAAAAACTCAGACATACCATAAGGCCCCTCTTTCACGAAAAATCTGAAAATGAAAACAGGTGTTTTTGTCCTTCCACTCAAGATTGAATTTCTTCCATCTTCCCTGGCCTCACCCTCAGCATTTTGGTTGGACAGATATGCTGCTCTAGTGTGATTCCTCACCTGGCACTTTCCTCTGGCACTCAGAACCAGAAGTCTTGCACTGCTGTTGGTCTCACATTCATGTGAGCTGAATGGCCTGGCAAGGAACCAGCTAGAGCCACCTTTGCTTGTGCTGTCAACAGTTACCAGGGCCAGTCTTCAAAGAGTAAGCAAAATGAAAGGAATCAGGTGACAGTGATCCTTTGTTACCTCTAAAAGTCCCACACACCCCTGGCCTGCTCTCCAGGAATTATCTGGGGAATTGCTGCAGAGCAGATCTGTCATCATGTCATCCAAAAGGACATCCCTCAAGTATCTGATGCTTCATCAAAACATGGCAGAGCCATTATGGACCCAATATCCTTCTCCTGTCCTTAATGAGGGCAGCCCAACTCACAGGGCTAATGGCAAACTTTGGCAGAAGTCACAATGTTTGGTGGAACATTTCCTTTTCAAGATTGTTGCAAGTACTCTTAGACAGGCAGAGCCATGTTAGTCCCTTTCACCAGAGATGCCTTCAGGATCTTCAGACCTGTTATTCCACACAAGGATTCCTCACCAGTCCTGGTCATGCTGCAATGTTTCCAGGTCTCTTTGATCTTCAGCCAGTGCTTTCCAAGAGCATGGAAAGCAACTTTGTTCACATGCTTTGCACGGTTCTTGCTCTCAGTAGACCTGTCTTGATGTGGGACCCCTTTTCTCTCTTCCATTGACTGTAAGAAATGTTTTTCTCCTCCTCCTTTGCCATTCGGGTCTGTTCTCAAGTTCTAAAGACAGCTTTACTGTGTTCCACAGGACTATCCCCAAATTATTCATACACATTTCCTGGATATCAGGCTTCTCCACAACTTGGCTTGCCCTCCAGACCCTTACAGAGTTTAATTCCCACCAGGGAGGCTTTGCCTCCAAGCAGTTTTCAGGAAGTCTCCATCAACTTCTCCCTTTTCAATTACAGGGAACTCTTTTGTACCAAATCTCCCAGCTACTCCAACTGCCTCTGCTGCTCTGCCCTCCTCCTCCTCCTGGTTATTTCTTCTGCAATTCTGTCTGTTTCTAGTCCTTCTCTTGGCACTTCGCTCATCCCAGTGCCACCTCCCATATGCCGCTCCTGCCTAGGAGAAAGATCACTCTTAGGCTGCACAGCCCACAGCAGAAACATGGCATGCACTCAACAGCATGCACATGCTACATGAAGCAAGACACTTGAACTTGTGGGGATTGCCTGTGATGTATTAACAATAGCCAAAATAATCAAAGTTCCACCTGGGAAGTATGTGACTCAGTTGCTGTGACATTAAGAGTGCATTAATTATGTTAAAAAAACAGTGGATCAGAGAAGTTCTTGTGGAAGTCAGAGAGACATTTAGCATTTTAATGCAATTTTCAGCATCCAGACTTGGACCCTGATAGTACTAAATCAGCACTGAAATAACTCTGAACAGCAAGTGCCACAACACTGGACATCTGCTAAAACATCATTTACAGAAACTCCCATCCACTATGCCAAGAAACAGAATATATCTCTCTTGCTGGCCATAGGTTCACAGATCTGTTGTAAGCAAACATTTTAGCTCACTTACAGTTCATGACCATTCAGGCAGTCAGCAACAGGAGCAATCCTCTGCCTGCCCACCCAGCAGAGCAAATGCCAAAAGCACAGTCCACATGAATGCAGACAGAGAAGCAGTCACTGCAGGAAGGAACCTTTCTGCATTTTACTCAGGCTGTAAGAAGGTGATACACATCAAGTAAAACAGAAGAGCCAGATACTGCCTCTACCCAGCCTCAAGGACTTACTTTAATAGCTGTGGTGACACATTCTCTCTCTCCATTTTAAACCCGGAGTCACACCATAATCTCAGAAATGCTGGTTAGGTCTCAGCCTTGAGCTTATCAGAAGCCCAGTCTGCTCCCAGGAACTGATGCTATTTAATGAACACCCGTTTTTAACAAACATCATTGGAAACATTTCTCTTGCTTCAATAGCAAATAAAGTGGAGTAATAATTTCATTATCATTAAAATTTCAAAGAAAGCTACCAATCTGAATTTCAGACAGGAAGGGAAATTACGACAAACCCAATCTCTTGCTACCCCACAAATAGTGATCCTAGGTGAGACCCTTTAACCTGGACCACAACGAGCTGTGACCAGCACCTCCCTCTGAGTGGAACCTCTCAAAACTCTAGTGTTCAGTTTGTTGTGTGCAATTTACAGAACGATTCTCTAAAAGTCAAAGCAAGTCCAAACATCAACTTTTCTGTACTCAAATGTTTGTCTTCACAAACCTTTGCAGGGTAACAGACAGATTTTCCATATTTATTTTATCTGCTAATTATAGCGTCTTGTGTTTTCTCCAGACTAAGTTTACCAGGGTACTTTTGTTTCAGAACACACAATGATATTTTATTTCCTGCAGCCATGCTCCCAGGCATGAAACCTTACAATTAGGACAAGATTACTCTCTTGCCAAGGAGGTCAGTAACCCACACATGCACGTTCGTAATTTGTACTGATCTGCATCAGCAAAAACGTCAGCTTCAAGAGCAATGAAGTGTAATTAGTCAGAGGCCAAACTCCCTCCAGCGACACAGCTGCCATGCTTGAGAGCATAAATGGGCCACAATGCTGAAGATGGGCTGCCTAAGAGAAAGAACTGGGGACAGATGGAAAAGTGGTGGCTCTATCTGCTATTGGTGTGCGAAGCAGAAATTTGCAAGTCTAAAACCGAGAGGCTAGAAGGGGAGCACTCATACCAAGACTGGAAAGGTAGGAGCAGAATACATGGGTGTTGGTGGACATGATTTTCAGCAGCCAGCCCATGAAACAGACAGTTCTTTGAAAGCACCTGTTATAATTACTCAATGTTGTAACTACCTACTGCAAAATGGGCCTGATTGAAAAATGCTGTTGATCCAGGACAGAGACAAAAAGAGATTGTGCAGGTACTACACAGCTAAGGCAATGCACTCTGCAAAAACCTGTGTTAGATTCTCTCTGCTTCCTTCTTTCTGTCAGTAGAAAGTCCACTTGCAGAGGTCCTCCTGGAGAAGTAAATTTACTGCTTAAAAGGAGTGAGACAGCTATTTTTTCTGAGATCAAAAAAGCTAAATTTGAAAGCAGGTTTTCCATTACTTGTGTGGTGGTTTACCCTGGTTGGATGTTAGATATCACCAAAACTCCTCTATCACTCCCCTTCCCAAGTGGTCTGGAGAGAGAAAGTAAAATGAAAGGTTCATGAGTTTAGATAAGGGCAGGGAGAGATTACTACTGATTACTATCATAGGCAAAACAGACTGAACTTGGGGATATTAATTGAATTTATTATCAATGAAATCAGAAAAGGATAATGAGTAAAACAAATTTTTAAAAACAACTCTCTCCTTCCCCTCCCTTTTTTTCTGGGGTCTGCTTCGTCTTCCAGTGGCACAGGAAGACAGGGAATGGGGGTTGTGGTCAGGTCATCACACATTTTGCTGCTCAGGGAGAGGAGCCATTCGCTTGCTCCAGCATAGGGTCCCTCCTATGGGAGACCATTCCCCATTAACTTCTCCAAGCTCAATCCATACCATGAGAAACAGCTCTTCATTAACTGCTCCAACCTGTGCTCCTTTCCACAGCCTGCTCCAGTGTGTGTGCCTGTCATGGTTTACAAATGGTATCCCCAATTCAGTTCTCCCGCCAAGACTTTCCAAACCACAGAGCTGCTCGCTCACTCCTCCTCCCCTTTCTTCTGCCTCCACTGTGGGCGGCTGGAGAGGGGAATTGGAGGCACAAAAGGAAAAGATCGCAGATTGAGATAAGAACAATTCCCTAGAAACAGCAATGAGGTAAGAAAAAAATAGGAACAGCAATTATATTAATAACAGAAGTTATTAATATTGTACAAATAGAGGGTGATAGACATGAAAAATGCTCACCAGGCATGGGACAATCAAAAACAATGCAGCCAGGTTCCCCACCCTCCCACCCTTTTTGGGTTTTTTGACTGCAAGCCATGCCCTTCTTCCCAAAAGTCCCACACGTCCACCTCTGGCTGTGACTTGAACTGGTATAGAATAACAATCTAGACATGCCCACATGGCTTCAGGCTTTGCCCCTCCACACACACTGCAAAAAAAATTAACTCAGTTCTGGCTGAAACCAGGACAATCCCCCAGCAGGGTCATAAGTCCAGCCAGGAAAACTGCTCCAGCGTGGGCACCTCTCTCCATGGGTCTGCAGGTCCCTGATAGGAGCCTGCTCCAGGATGAACTTCCCACAGGGTCATAGCCTCCTTTTAGGCAACCACCTGCTCCAGTGTGGAGCCCCTGCATGGGTCACAGGTGGATCTCTGCATCCCCCAGTGATCTCCAGAGGAAGCAGGGGCAGAGCTGCTTCACCATGGTCTTCACAATAGGCTGAAGGAGAATGTCTTCTCAGGCTCTTGGAGTATATACTTCCCCCCCCAATATCTGCAGACCTTAGTGTCTGCAGAGATCTTCCTTTCACTCTGCACTCCTCAGTTCTCTGAGCACAGTTACACCTGCACAATATTTATTTTCCTTCTAAAATATGTTACCAGGTCATTACTACCATTTGTGATTGATTCGGTCCTGGCCAGCAGCAGGTTCATCCTGGAGCCATCTGGCATTGGCTCTGTTGGACATGGAGGAAACTTCCAGCAGCTGTTCACAGTATAGTCTCTCCACTGCCAAAATCTTGCCATGCAAATCCAGCACAACTCAGTTCAGCCCTGAGCTTTCTTCTGACTCACAAGTAATTTCAAGATAAAAGGGCAAAATTTATCTCTTCCCCAGCTCTTGCTTATCTTCTGTGTTCAATATGATGTCTTCTCTTTGGGCCTGGTCCTGTTCAAGGCTTTGAAATTCCTTATGCTCTAGGTATAAAATTATCATTTGTCATTAGCAGTCTGTTGCATGACTTATTCAGTAGCTGTTCGTGCTTGTCATCTTCCTGAGGAGACTGACTCCTCCACACACATCCCAAGTTGTCTACTGTTAAATTCCCCACTTTCTCCAAATGTAGGATAAGGAATAATTACATTAAGAGAAAGGGCTTGCCCAAGTCAGCACTAATTCAGAAGAAGTCACATGAGAACTGATTCCCAGCCCCTCTCTCTCCTTGCATCCAAAGTACTCATTATGAAGGTGCAAATTGGGTGCAGAGTCCAGCTGCATGCATTCAGTAGTGTAATGCAGACCACCTTCCTTTTGATTCACAGTGTGCAGAGTTGCTCTGCATTTTTTAAAGTTTTGCTTGTTTTCCCATCCGTGTCTTGAAAGTATTGAGAGATTTTCACCTGCAGTCATATTTTCCACTGTATTCTTTATTTCATGGTTCCTCCAGAGTCTTTATTTCTGCATACCTGTTTCTAGTCAGGAGCACTTCACAGTCTCACTTCCAGTTCAGCATAATATCCACATCATTAGTAAACCCACATACAGCTCCCTGAAAAAATCTACCATTTATTTCAGGAAAGGAAACAATCAGCACAAGAGTTATTAGTCTTGTTATATTTTCTGTCATAGTGGATTTCTGATTTACAATGTCCTCCTTAGAGTCTGATGTGTGCTCTTTGTTTCACTGCATGGTCAAACCTGAAGACAGCAAAGGGCAAATATGACTAAAAACTTGCAGTAGCAGAACTGCTCAATGGAATCTGCATTTAAATAAAAATAAATAGATTTTTCAGAACACTGAATTAAACTGAGGAAGCATCTGATTCTTATCTCATCTCTCCCTCCAATAACTTCCTTGAGTTCACCTTTTTTACCATCTCATTTGTTTCTGAAGTAAAATTTGTAATGCTGGAAGGGTGGGGCCTGGAAGTGGGTGAGATGCAGATATCAAAATTAATACAGACAAGTAAAACTAATGAAATTCTGATCAGGCTTTATCCTTGGATAATCACATTGTCTTAAATGAGACAAGCAGAAGAGTTTCCAACCATGCATAAGAAATGTCCTGTGTTTTAGAAGAGGTTTTTCCCACAGGTTGCTATACCTGATCAGGGATTACTGTTTTGGATGGAGAAACATTTTACTGAGGCCACATATATTGCCCTGGGTATACTGACAGGCTTGAAATTACTCCTAACCTGCCTAAGCTGCAGGGCTGCAGCTGCAAATGTACATTACAAGTACTCAAAGGGGAAATAAGAATGATTCAGTAGGCAAGAGCACCCAGCCAAACAATGTTGGTCTGAATGTGTTCAGAAAGTGGCAAAGATCTATTCTCCAGCACCAGCTCAAGCATCATCTCTTAGCATTGTTATTTTTTCTCACCTCTTAGAAATAAAATTCATTCAAATCTCAAGGACACAATTTTTTTTCTGGTAGGTATCACCTTGCCTAGACTGTGAATGGTCACCCCCAGGGTGTCATATTTCAAAACTGCCTGTCCCTCTGAAGCCCGGTTGTAGTTTCTTACTGGGACACACTTGCCCACTGCAGACAGCAGACAAACCCTGGTCTTTCAGTCCTACAGAAGTCTTACTGAGTTCAAAAATCTCTGTTGGCAGCTCCAGACCTTTTAGAGAGAAGCTGCTACTGATGAGCAACAGTCATCCCCTGTATGTGAACTTTGACACAAGAATAAGCAAAACAAATACTTTGTGGCACTCAGCTAAGAGTGGAAATGTGAAATAAGGTTAATTCACTGAGTTTTGTTGTTTGGTTGGATTTGGGGGGGGGGGGGGGGGGTTGGGTTTTTTTCCATATTTTTTTAAAATTTCCATTTTTTTGTTAA
>NW_024500084.1:28811-138758 GCF_017590055.1 Onychostruthus taczanowskii
ATTTCTTTTTTTTACCTTTCTTTTGTTTTTTTTTTTTTTTTTTTTTTTTTTTTTTTTTTTTTTTTTTTTTTTTTTGTTTTTTGTTTTTGGGGGGGGGGGGGGGGGGGGGTGGGTTTGGTTTTTTTCCATATATTTGTGAAATTTCCAGTTTTCTGGATACTTTTCCATTCAAAACAATTGTTTTCTTACTAAGAATCAGACTCAGTGAACAAAACAGAAAATTCTCCAAACACTAGAACAAAATATTATTTAAAGGCATTTGAAAATAAATTATTGGGAGAATTAAATATGCACTGTCATTTATCAGACTGGCTTCTCAAATCAAAAAGCTAGCCTAGAGACCTGTGTTTCATCTCTTTATTATTCAAAGGAATTCAAATCAAATAAAGCTATAAGAAATTAGGCTGGGATCCTCATATTAAAATTATTACTCAAGTGTTAAATTTTAGTGCTTGATTATATTGTATAACTTTTCAGGGTGCCTAACTGATGCAATATGAAGTCAGAGAACTGGTGAAATGCCAAGAATAACAAACTCTCTGAGAACAGGTTCCAGGCTCTGAATGCAAAATAGCCGTAACCAAGAGCTACGTCTGTAGATCTGTCATTTGGTGCAGAGGTTTCCACAGGTCATACTGTAATTTGGATCAAATCTCTATTTCAACAACAGATATGTATGCAAATTCCTCCAAATCCAACCTATTCTTCATCTCACTTATGACAAGAGATGTAAGGTCCTGTCTTATTTTCTGGTATGCATTTCCACTGTTTTACTTATAAACTGCTTCTCCTCAGGTCTCAGTTCAACAAATCAGGCAGCCCCTGCTAATAACAAGATGATTTGGTTATGTCAGTCAACCAGGCAGTAAAGTGAAAACAAATCCTTCCTTCTTCTTTACAAATGTACAGCTTTTCCAGAGGGTTTTACACACTACTTGTTCTTGGAATTTACTGTTGACTTCATAAATATTAAATTACTTATTTTATTAACATGATACTGTTGACTTTATTAACATGAATCAACAACTTAATTAATTTAATAAACAATTAACATGCAGGAATGAAGCTGGTCACTGCAGATGTCTATTTCCCTTTTCCTGCCCAATTTGTTCTTCACAGTTCTGCAATGGTACTGCCCTAGCTACACCCAATTGCAAAAGTCAGGAATTGTGTATGAAGAAAACATCCTATGCAGTACTGTAAGGAGATCACAATGATCAAGGGAGACATGACATGTAGTCTGAAACTGATTAGGACAACAAGGTAATTATATCCTGGAGGGACCCAGAGTAACTGTTTAGATCTTACTACAAGACTATCCAGAGGCAGATGGAAAATATCTTTCTTTAGAAACAGACACAGCATTCAAGAAGAGTGTACAGCCACTAACTCTTGCAAACTAAAAACCACTGCCACTGCAGAGCCAGTCAGCTGGAGCAGTCAGGTGGGCACGGCAGGCTGAACTAAGCGAGGCAGGTCTGAAACCTTTGCTGCATCTGTCCTCATGAGCTGGCTCTGGTCAGTGCTTGCTCAGAGCATTGCAGTTCACTGTGCTTCCAGAGCAGGGAGAGGAACGAGGCTCGATACACAGCAGGCACTGAATGTATTTGTCTTGCCAGAGGCCTGTAGTAGTATTCCCAGCGACCCTCCAGCTTCACCGAGATGCACCAAGGCATGTACTTCTCCCTTGGTGTGAGAAGCAGGTTTTCTCTTCATGAACCTGTTCTGCTGTTCGTCTGGGAGAGTTACACATGCTTTGCAAGAGTCCCTTGCCCCACAGCAACACTTACTCCCTGTCACTTGGAATACAGTCTTAGGATCCACAGACAACTTTAACCAAAAAAGGACAGCTTCCCTATGAAGAGTGCTTGCTTTTTACATTAGTTGTCCTCAAGAGAGAGAGCACTTGTGGATTGAACTCACTGGAAAAATACTCCCTCATTGTTGCTCAGGAATTTCCTCATCTTCTTTCACTGCCAGTGATACAACCTGGTTCTGCTAAGCAGGAGATAGATAGTGGCTTATGGACACACCTCCACTGAAATTTAGTAAAGATAGCAATTCAGACTTGAATTTGTTAAAAGACTCCTGCAGTGGCCAGACTTACTCCTTCCATGAAGGCCTTTGCTCATGCATTCAAACTTCATTGCAAACAACATTCCTATGAACCTCTCCCACCACACTTCTTCATCAACCAGACTAATCTTTGTTCTTCCCTCACAGAACTAATGCATCCAGCAAGGTTGCAAATCCCAGCCCATCTGCCTCTAAATCTCCACAGTGAATACTGAGGGGACATAAAGGTAGGCAGAGAAGAGAAACTTTCAGAGTCAATCTAGCCAGAAAGCTGAAAGTACTGACCACTACAGATTGGCAGAAATATCCCAAGCCATGCTTCAGGCATTCTCAATTTGGCCCCAAAATCCATATACTGAAGGATTAACAAGAAAATCCTTTGAATAGTATAATACAGCTAGAATCTTTTGTCCTGCGATTGCGCATTGAATACAGCGACTTATGCTTCAGTGATGCAGCCCACCACAGGGTGGGCCTTGACTAATGCAAGGATATACTGGTGACGTGCATTGTCAGAGATAAGAGCTCAAAAAGAGACTCACAGGAAAGGCCTGCACAACTGAACCAAACTAAGATCCATTTCTTATGAAGAGGAAACCTTGGACTTGGGTTAAAAACAGGCTAGAGTTTTTCTACCTTGAGAAAATATTCTGAGTGATTTTCTTCTAGACTTATTCTCACTGAAATTCACAGGACCAATCCAGTGGGCAGGTAAACCTGTGCTCCTTCAAAAGCAAAAGCAAAGCCAGTTGTTTTACAGTCATTTCACGTAAGAACTGGGTGCAGGAGAAGAAGGATGAGACACACAGCAAACCTCACCTCGTGTTGATGCACAGCTTACAACAGGCTCATAATCATAATTTCCAGCTGACTTTCCATTCTAAACTAGGGAAAGAATTAATTCCAACACCAGACCAAAACATATGATCAGAAGTTCTCAATTCTTGATGATCAAGGAAGAACCAAACTTTCCTCACAATCAGGGGAAGCCAAACTAGTCAAAAAGAAATCCTTTTAGAGCAAAGCACAGAATATTGCCTGTGTTTATATTCATCACTGGGCAAATATCTGTTCTTGGAAAAAGGAGATCAGTTGTCCCAATGCCAGAGATAAACCTCAAAACATAGATGACCTTACAAAGAAGTAATATTTAGGTGGTCAGCTGCTGTTATCTGTAACCACAAGAAAACAAAAACTTATTCCGCTTACCACTCTGATTAATGTAATACCATGAACAGGTTTATCCATTTGGTCAGGCAGGAATAATTTGTTACTGATCTGACACCACATGGACACATGACCACACATATGTCCCTCACACGTCTGCAAATGTATAACAGGCCAATGGAAAACCTCAGAGAATGCTGAGGTTTTGTCTCACTGACAGTGATGCATCCAAGGAAGAGTAACAAGACCACATGCATGGAGAAAAAGTTGAGGAGGATTCCCACACATTTCCATAATTCCCTTAAGAAATCCCATGGAAAGTTTGTGCAGCTGTACAAACCCATTCAAATATCTCATAATGGATTTACTTATTCCCAGGAGACCAAAGACAATCTTTTTTCACCTTTTTCATTAACTGGAAATGTCTCCAGTTAAATGTCTCTGAGGCTACGCTTAGTCCCTTCAAAGACCTGACCTAACAGTTCTGGTCAGCTTATTAAAGCTTGTGTATACATCTGTTTATTAATTTTTTTATCTCTTAAATTTGTCTCCATTGCTGAATAGCCCTTAACTAGATCACTATATCACTATAAACCAGGGATCCTTATATTCCACACATTTTGGAGTATGGTGAGCTGATAATGCTGCTGTAATGTGAGTCATGCAGATAATCCTGCAAACATTTGGAGAGTGGAAATCTTTTTTGCTTTAAGGTAAAATCCTAGCTGACAAGCCTTTACCTAACATTTGATGTTCAGTTTATAGAGCTTAATTTATATACAGAAAAATCCTGCTTTCTAAGTCAAACATCCAGTCCTCTTTGTCTGGGAGGCAAGTGGGGACGACGTAAGTTTGATTTCTTGTATAGGTTAGTTTTCTCGTTTATTGTGATCATGTGTTTGTGGTGGTTTGACCCTGGCCAGATGCCAGACACCCACTAAAGCCACCCTATCACAGGACAGGAGAGAGAAAGGACAATGAAAGGTTCATGAGTTGAGATAAGGACAGGGAGAGATGACTCTCCAAGTACTGTCACCGCAAAACAAACTTGACTTAATTGAAGAAATTAATTGAATTTGTTATCAATCAAAATCAGAGCAAGATAATGA
Source organism: Onychostruthus taczanowskii (assembly GCF_017590055.1). Taxonomy (NCBI): domain Eukaryota; kingdom Metazoa; phylum Chordata; class Aves; order Passeriformes; family Passeridae; genus Onychostruthus; species Onychostruthus taczanowskii. The sequence continues at coordinate 33,164 of NW_024500084.1, forward strand.
GTAGTAAAAGAGATATCAAATATCAATACCTTCCCCTACCCCTTCCTTCTTCCCATCTCTACCTTCACAGGGAGATGGGAATGGGGGGTATGGTCAGTTTATCACACACTGTTCCTGCCACTGCTCAGGGAGAGGAATCCTTCCCCTGCTCCAGCACGGAGTCCCTCCCACAGGAGACAGTTCTCCATTAAATTCTTCAGCATGAGTCCTTCCCATGGGCTACTGTTCTTCATTAACTGCTCCAGAGAATGTCACAAATCCTGCCAGAAATGCTGCTCCAGCATGGGCTCCTCTTTCCATAGGTCCACAAGCCCATGTCAGGACCCTGCTCCAGCCTGGGCTTCCCAGTGGGTCACAGCCTCCTCTCAGGCATCCACCTGCGTCAGCATGGGCCTTGGCCACAGCTGAGGGTGTATCCCTGCACCCTCCCTGTACCTCCGTGTTCTGTGGGGGGACAGCTGCTTCACCACGGTCTTCACCAGTTCTTGCCTTCTTAAAGATGCTATCACAGAGTCATTACTGCCATCTCTGATTGACTCACACTTGGCCAGTGGTGGGTATCCAAATGTCACAGCATTGGCTCTGACAAATATGGGAGAAGCTTCCAGCAGCTTCTTGCAGCAACCACCCCTGCAGCTGCCTCCCCTACCCTCCTCTCTACTAAAACCTAGCACTTCATTTACACAGTGAATTAGACAAAATAGAAAGAAGAAGAGAAACTATGAAATGGGGTTAAAAATAACAAAAACATTTTACCAGACAAAAAGAATGTTTTGCAAATTGTTGAGCCCATCTGCTGCTCTTCACATTCATGGATTTAACTGCACCATGAAAGACTGGATCAGAAAAAGGCAGGACTGGTTCACTGAACTGCTGAATATGATACAATTTTCATAGTTACATAGAGCCAGTGACAGAATAGGTGAAGCGACCTGACTGGTAACTCAGATATAAATGTCTAATCCACAGCCAGGAGCTTTGGTCAGCTAGCTGTTGAAAGACTGTCTTCATCGAATTTGTTGATCTTTTTTGTGTGAGTGTCTGGGTTCATAAAGACAAACAGGAAACGATGACTGATGGATGTTCTCCATCCCAAGACAGTGCAGAGGCATATTTCCTAACTCAGGGAGAGGATTCAGCCCTCTGCTGCCTATTACAGCAATACCTAGGACATTGTCCTGCAGTGATCCAGACCCACCATCTGAATGTTCATGTTTCCAAATGGCTCATGTCATTGACTATTTCCCACAAATTCCTGTACCTCATGGCAAAGCCACTTCCCCTGACCTATCTTTCTGACAGGTGGGAAGGTTGGGTAGGTTCCACAGTTCCTACCTGTAGGAGGGTTAGCTCAGGTATTTCTGTAGAACCCTTCTCTCCGATTATCAAATCCCAATCCCCTAAGTATTTTCCAGAATCACTGTTCTGAAAACCAGCCTAAACTCCCAGAACACAAAACTTTTTGCTAGAAACAGCTCTGCATTGATGCAGAGCCAGATTTTTTCTGCTTCTTTCATATTAATCCACAATTTCATTATATAAAGTTACAAAAAATTAAATACATCCAATTACAGAATTTCAAAATCTATTCAGAAATAAGAAGGGAGCGAGCCCACAATTAGCACGGTCCTTAATGCAGTTTCATAAAGCCCACAGCAATTAAGTTGCAAAGTGCTGTAATTTACATGAACAAACAAAAACAGGAGTGGGTGTAGGAGTCTTTGCTTCATAAACAAAATAAATGTCACAGACAGCTCTAATACAAGATTGTACAACAAGCAACAGCAGGGATGGCATTGCTCAGTGATTCTGGTTATTGCCTGCAGTCATTCAGGTTCTTTTCAGATAGGTCAGAATTGGTGAAAGTGAGGTAGGAAAAGGACGGCCTGTTTCTAGCAGAGGTTCCCAGGACAGCAGTTATACTCTGCTCAAATCTACATCAATGCCTGGTCCCAGAAAGGGCTTCAAAGAAATAAGATGCAACTTGGGAACATCACCTCACATTTTAAGTGACAGCCTGTGACTACAGCCCTGAAACATCAACAGGAATGTCAAAAAATCTCTCCATTTTCACATTTTCCTGGGCAGCAACTCAGTACAATGAAAGGGTTCTTAAAGAAGACCTATAAATGCCAGCTCTCTGCCCTCCTTCTCATCATGGCAAGAGGTGTCTGGGCCTCATAAGAAGCAGAAATCCCTCTCTGAAGCTTTCTTTGAGGTACTGCTGTCCTTAAGTTTGTTGGAAAAAGCTACTTGGCACCCTCATCAAATATCTCATCAGCAGCTCAGTTAGTGTTGTGGCTGCTCAAGACAATGGGGCCAGCTACTCCCAATTCTGAAGGTGTAGGATAGGGTTTAGCCCAAGTTTTCCTAGGAACAACCAGTCCTTCAGGTGCTAGGGAGAAAATGCCAGTCATCCAGAAAGCCTTTCAGCTAACTTCCTGACAGGTAGGGGCTCTGGGGCTCCCAGCTTTCTTCAGCCAGGCTGCTGGAAACTAAGAGAAACTTAACTCAAAAGTGAATTCATAAGCTGCAAGAGAAATGTGTCATTTCCCCTTTTCATGTGTGAAAAATATGTGAAAATATCACAATATCCCTACAGGAGAGAAATTGCAGCTTTAACCAGCTCACCTCTGAAATTTGTCAGCATTCTGGTACACTTGATGCCACTCCAGACAAAACAAGCATAGCTCATCTTCCCATCTGTGCACACAAGCTACAATAGCTGAGGCTGTAGAGAGGAATTACATAATGGTTCAGCCTCCTAGCTCTGATCCCTTCACCCTTCCCTCATTAAAGTTGGGAAGAGAAAGTACATTATCATCAGCTGCAAGGAAGGCTTTTACTGGTAAAATAGTGTGACTAATGGTGTTTAAAAATAGTAAATGGCCTTTAGAAGGATTAAATTCCCCAACAATTTCACAGCTTAAAAATTGTAGCAAAATCAGTTTTGCTAAAGTTCTGTAAATGTCACATCAGCATTTCATAAAAATGTTTTCCAGCTGTTTTTCTACATTTTAAGTAACATCATGTAGTGAAAGGCCTGAAGCACTTGCAGATGTCATGCTTTCCTAGAAGAATCAAAAATATTCCAGGAAAACGGTTTAATTATTTCAAAGTCCTGTATAATTTCTCAACAGTTTTTAAAAACCTGCATTGTGAGAGATGAACAACAGAAGATGTCCCTGAAGAGCTTCCCTATTTTGATGGAGCCACCTGTTTCACACCATGGTGAAATGAATTCTCCACCACTGCATGAGCCCTTCTGAGCAGAGGAAAAAGCATGGTGGTATTGTCCACAAAATTGGATTTGTTACCTGGTGTGCAACAAGCAACTAATTACACATTGACAGAGACATTGATTACTTTTTTCAGATCTGTGCTGTGTGCATGGAGGTTTTCCACAAAAAAAAGCACGTCAGTAGGACCCTCTGCATCATTATTTATATACAGAAGTTCAAAGTTAGTAACTTCCCAAGTACAGCCCACTCATTATGATTTTTTAATAGTTTCCATTTCAACAAGGCAATCCTAACTTCTACACAAGCCCAAGGGAAGGCTTGTGTCATTCTGAGTTTTAGGCATGACTTTCAGTGTTACAATACAGACAGCTCCTCTAAGGGATACATGGCCTTGAGTCATTTGCCAAGTTTATTCAGCAACATTCATAGACATACAATTACTTCATTTATTACATTCTTACTGCTTGGTTCCCAGATATCCTTGACTAAGGAATGCTAACTGTTTGTTCCACTGATTAGGAGTTCTTTCTTGCTGATATAGGAAAGTCTTAATTAGCCAACCTAAAGTATTTAAAGAACATCCCAACTTAAGATAATTTTGACATATTCCTCATTCTGCAACAGTGGTATTGAGAAAAGCTGTCACTTTTCACACCCAGAAATCAGTCCTGCTGCTTCAGTCTAGAATAGAAAAGGGCTCTACTGTAAATTACAGACTGTCTTTAAGGTAAAATCAAGAAAATGCAAGTGATTTTGCTAAGATGTTTGAAGTTCAGTGTCTTCTCTGTGCTTAATTTTGCTGCTGCACTGTACAGAGAGATTGGATGTATACTTGAGTGTAGTACTTCTGCTTGCATCCAGAGTCAGAAATATCTATGACTCATGCATGCTAATCTACACCTCCTGTGATCATTAAATTCTATCAAAATCCATTCTGCTGGGGAAAAGTTCTCTTTCTAGCTTTCCCAACCCCGGGTACAGCATGGCTACTGAGGGAAAAGGGGGGAAGGGGGAGGGAGGGGAAGCCTCGGGGAGAGAAGGGGCAAGAGGGGGGAAGAGGCTGAGAGAGAGGAAGGGCTAAGACACAGACTGATCTCCTAGCACAGCTTAAGAGGAGAATTGAAGTGGACGCGGAATCACATTGGGCCAATGGGATGACAGATACAGGATGGTTCAGGGCAGGACCACAGGCTTAGAATATACCATACATTTCGGAGGGGTGAGACAGGGCATACCATTTACATAAAATGGAATACAACATAGTTAGTTCTACTGAGGTAGTTGTACTTGAGTCTGTATCTCCCTCCTGCAAGATTTCACACATTTTCTGAGTGTGGCAGCTCCAAAAATGCCCCACAGCATCTTCTATAAACAAATCAGCTGTGCTCACACTTGATGCCTATGTACCTTCCTTCATCAGCATGGATTATAACTTTTTTAACCCAGACTTACTAAGCTTGTGAAGATTTAAAGCCCTCAAAGGACTGAGTAACTACAGTTTCAAATCTGACCTTGCCACTGCTCTTTCAAGTGGTTACCTGCTAGCTAGCAAGTGTCCAATTTATGGAAATCTTTCTGCGACACAAACAACAGAAGAGCCTACGAAACCCTTCACAGTCTTTAAAAGCATGGTTACAGGTGAATGCAAGAGTTCATATGGTCTAGCCCTCCTGCAGTACTGGTGAATTTGAGTTATTTGTTTAATTTGAGTTATTCAAGTTGCTTTGCATTTAACCACAGGACTTGGGATTGGGCAATGCCACATTTCAATTACTAGTACCACATGCTGTTTTCTCTGGAATTTTTAAATGTCTCACATTTATTTGGGCTGAAGTCTTCTGACGCATTTCATTCCCAAGGTGATCTGAGATAAGAAATCTGCTCACAGCTGCTTCTAAATTCTGCTTCCATACACACTATATCACTTAGCATGTTTCAAATGCAAACTGGTAACTCAACAGCTAAGCCCTTTACTACTCACTTTTTAGTTCTCCTGTATCTTTTCAACAAATCTCAGACCACTAACACGACCATAAAAAAGAAATTTATATCATTAATATATTTCTTACAGTATGGAATTGACTGAATAGAAAGTTTGCTAAGCTGTGCTATTCATAAAGTGCCTGGCTTCAATAGACACCACAATAAGAAAACACTGAGGTCTGAATTGTTCCTTCACTTCCCTCTCTCTCTGGCTATGGACCCTGTGGTCCATGGGATACACTGGAAGGCTTATAAGAGCTCACATGGGAAAAGCTGGGGACTTGGGGCTCCATGGGTATGAGACCTCAGCTATGAATGCTTATGCTTTCCCAGCTAAGGAAGAACAGGCTTTAAAATTTCCTGTTTCTATTCCTATTAGGGAACTTTTGTCCAGAACATGTCCTTGAACCACTTTGTTAAATCCAGAGTTAAAAAAAATCTGGAAAAGCATCATTAGGTGATAAATATTTTGATTAAATCAACACATCTACAATTTTCTTATTCACTGCTTAAAATTTCACTTCAGAAATCTTCAGACAGGAGATAAAGAGAAGGTTTTGCAGTCCAGAGACTGCTGGGTTCAATAAAAATTCTTTTCTAATGCCTTTGAAATAGAAACTGTGTCTTCACACATAATAAAAGTCCAATGAAGAACAAATCCACAAGAAAAAGTTTTCATTTGTCCTCTCCAGTGTGCTTTCAGATAAAAGGAAATCAATAGTTGCTGTGAGATTCACATCAGAAAGATCAGGTTATTTATGTATGAGCACAGCTCCCCGACCCCCTGAAGATGTCCGTGCCTTCCTGGGAACAGGTCAGACTGGTCTGAGGGCAAAAAAACATTAGAGGGCAGAGTACTCAGCAGTGACGTAGACTTTAATCTCTGATAAGTTGGAGACTTGGTCCGAGCAAGGGAAAGTTTTCTATTTTGCTATGGTCAGAGAACCTGTTTTTTAACTTCCTTTCTATGTAGCAAAACGCAGAGAATGCTTCCTTTCCCCACCACCACCACCCCAGCTTTCTTTATTCTGAAAAATGCATTTTTCTGCTTAGAAAGGTGCTCCTCCTTACAACAGGATTGGGGTTTCTTCCTTAGAAGATATGTTTTAATATATTAATAGACCAAGCAATGGACTCTGTACTTCTGTTTACCAAGGTCCTCTGAATTGTTGAATTACATATATCTGTATTTCTGTCCCATGCTGAAGTCCCAAAGCAGAAGCCAGACCTTTGCAGCAGACTTTAGGCTGCTTGAGCCCTGTTCTACAAGGCACTTGTTGACATGTGGATCCACGCCTGTAGTTTCTCCATGGACAAGGCCATGGAGAAACTCATTAGCAGGCTGAGCCTGGGAATCAGGAGAGGACCTTGTGTGTCAGAATTTGAGAAGTTAATCTGTTCTTCACAAGACTGCACTAATTTGTAGAGGTAAGGAACTGGGACACACTTTGCTTAAGCGAGCAGGAGAGCTAGAGATGCAAATACTGGTTACATACCGTGTACCACGCTAGAACCATCCTTTCTCAAAGATTTGACTGCTTAAAAGAATGTTTTCTATTATAGATTTAGACTTTCATCTTCACTCATTTTATTGCTGCCAGCCTTGGCAATTTCCAGCAACTCTTCCTTGGCATATTTCTGGATTAGAAAAAAAAATTCAATTCCCTTCAAAAATCTATTTTCAGATTCAAACTTATTATGAATTCAAGCTCGACTCCATCTCTTATCCACACCTACCAAATGCTGTCTAAGATACTTGGCACACAAACACAGGAGACTGAACTGGAGGAAGACAAAGCACATCTTCCAGACTGTCCAAATTTTATTTTCAAAAAGAAAATACTTTCCTTTTTACAACAGAATCCTTCAAGACAGAGCACAAACACAGACACACAGGGTTTTGAACAGAGTATGCTGAGCCATTAGTAACTTGTAATTATTTTCTTCCTTTAGTTTCTAGAGTTGTCTCCCTGAACAAATGGTACACATTGTGAAGATTCTCTCTTCATGACTATTTTAGCTGTGTTGATTCTGACAAGATTTGTTACATTTTATTTGGAAATTAATGGGTGACATCTTTCAAACTGTCGAGTTATGACCACAAGCACTGACAGAAGTTTTGCTGCAATATAAATTAGATTCCATAAGAAGTAATTAAAGTTTAAATATCAGTACTGGGAGACACACATCAGCATTAAAGCATACTAAATGCTGTGATGCATACTGTAATAAGCAATAGACAGTAAAATTATGTTTACTAAGGTACTCTAATTTGCCAGAATCTTCCCTGACTGTCCATAAAATATTCTAGCCTCCAGTTTTTAGCAAATCTCATCTAGAAAGAGTCAGCTGAGACTACTGAGTTTCAGAAAGAAACCTGTGGACAAGCAGAAAAAACACCATTCTTCCATCCCCTTTTCTATAGGAATCAAAATGTTCTATTTGAGGTGGTACAGATTTTTTTCCAAATGCTTCTTAACAGAGGAATCACAAAACAAAAATAACATTTCTTAACAAGCACATAGAAAATGGATTTAGAAAATTGCATATTGTTCACTCTGCTCCAGCATAAATTTTGACCTGCAGGGGTGCCATGAAAATTCTTCATATATTCTCTGCCAAGTACCAAACTCCAGAACTTAAATTGAATGAGAATGGACAACTTTACACGTGTTCTAGCTTCCCTTTAACCCCTAAAATCCCAGAGGCTCTGAATAAAACATTACCAGAATAATTCACAATTAATTCCCTATGGAAAACTGTTGACTACCCCCTAAGATTCCTTGTACAAACTATTCATGTCTTTTTGTATGTAATACATTATGAAAGACAGAGAAGATATTCACAGGTGCTGTCTTCTCTCAGCTGCATCTAACAGATAAAATGTTTCAAAAAGGGGTGAGAGAGGAATGTACATTTTGGGGTCAGGAAGAACCACTTGCTATCAGTGATCTTTGTTCTTGGCTGTAAAGGGGTTGAGCCAAGAGGGACACAGTTTGCTGATAAAGGCAGGAATTGTTTCACCAGTGCAGGGGCACTCAACAAGGTCACTCTAGATGTGGAAGCAGGGACCACCTAACTGTGTGTAATGCCTCTGTGCCAGTGCTGTACCTCGCAGCCATCTGCCCACTTGAGGGGGTGAAAAGCTTTCACCATCAAAAAGAGCTTCCTGAAGACAATGCTTCAGTGCAGTGTGTGCTGCAGAGGAGGAGGCTTGGTGCTAGTTGGCAGGAGGCAGCCTGGGAATCTCAACAGAAAGGGGCACGCTCCTCTCCTGTGCAACTTACTCTGGCTCTCCATGGCATCTCAACACCACTGAAATTCTTATCTGGGAATCACCACTGTGTCTGTGTGATGAGAAATGAGAAGAGTCCTGGTGAGGCTGGAAGGTCTGTAAGAAAACAAACCTGGATGTGAAAAGCAAATGAATGAAAATAAAGCAGGTTGTGTGTTCCCAAGAAGACAGGATGGAAGAGGCGGCTGAGAAAGAAGGCAGTACCTTCCCAATCTGCACACACACATGGCAAAAGGCAGACCCATCCAAAACATAAAATTCAGTGAAAAACTAAAAAACAAATCATTGCCGGTGATGAGGGTGGGGGGAATATCTTCAAATCCTGATTCAATTCCCAGTTGGTGCAAGTCTTAAGGAAGAAAAATTGCAGATGAATGGACAATTGCATCAACTACCCAAAGGATAAGTACTACAGAGCAAGTCCCGTGGGATCAGTTAAACAAACTCAAGTGTGGGAATGATCCCAAAGAAGGAAAAACACAACCCAAAACAGTCATCAGCCTGCAGCTGGTTGCAAAAGCTCCTTTTTCTGCCCATAAACACAATGGTCCCCATAAACTGTCAAGAAAAGATGAGCTTCAGAAATTTCTTTGTTTTAAAACATTTGTAATTCAACTTTGGTTCTTAAATCCCTTCTTTTGAAATTTGTGTGTGAGAGAGAGAGAGAGAGTGTGTGTGTGTGTGTGTGTGTGTGTGTGTGTGTGTGTGTGTGTGTGTGTGTGTGTGGTGGTTTCTTTTTTCCTGTTTCCAGTCCACAGTTTATTTTTAGACCTAACCTTTTGTTCTGAATCAGGAGGGAATAATAAAATAAAGCAGTGAAAATTCCCACAAGGCAGAAAAAGAAAAAAGAAGAAAAAAGGTGTTACAGAACACCAGCTTTTGAGACAGACACAGAGCGACCTCACCCTTCCTCAAGCCCCTAGGAGATCATCCCCATAACTTTTCCTGTGGCATTATTTTAGCTCACTCTTCCTCCCCACAGACTGCTGTAGCCCTGACCTTCAGAAGTTTTCCTCCCTGACCTGTGTTTCTGTCTGTTGCTGTGTTCATTGCAGGTTGTTGCAATGTGCAAAAGCCCCATAGCAGGCAGGCCAGCTCAAACTTCCCCATCTAAAATCAGTTGCATGGATTGGTAAAGAGCAGAACAGCAGGTTAGAAAATCTAATTGCTTAGAAAAGACTGTGGTCTCAAAACATCCTTTGGTGACATAGGGTAAGGGGGAAATGTTTCACTGAAATAACTCCAAATAAAGAAATCTGCTTTACACAAAACCCACACAAGCACTGCTGTGTACAACTGATGTCACTGCTGACAAGTTAAGCTGTTTATATTACCCAAGGGGGAAAAAAAAACAACAGAGAGCAGGTTTTCACTTGCAAGTGGAGTTTAGCTTATTTCCAGGAAAATATCATGGACACAACAAGTTTCTTATTTTTGCTTCCTTAGTCTCTCATTTCAAAAAGCATTCTTCACAAGAGATTGCTTCCTTCATTTACAATGCAACAGACAGAAATTCTGGAGGACAACAGATGCTGTCATCAGAAAGCTGGACTTTGGATTGTATCAAAATTTGAGTAAGCAAAACTACTCTAAATCGCAATCTGCTTTGGCCATCCAAGCTCTCCTCAGGCTCAGAAACTGCATCAAGAGCCACTTATTGCCATGTTGTTCAGAGATTGCATTGGCTCTGGAGCACTTACCCAGCGAGGCTTGAAGGAAGCAGCACTGGCCAGAGCTGGGCACAAGCACACGCTGCGCATGGATTGTGACTATTCAAGTCCTTTCACTTGCAAGAGCAGCGACTTTCAGTCTCCATTCTTCCATGAAGGCACTGCCCAGATGACAAACCCAGTGAGCTGCTTTGCACTTGCTGACTTAAAGCCTTTACAAGTGCAAGAGTTTGGTCCTGACTCAGAGAGTGGTTGCTAAGCTGCACATACTTCCTCGAACACAGCAGCTGGGAAACAGCTGCCCAAGAAATCCATTGCTCTCCCTCCTCTCCAAAAGACCTCCCTTCTCTCCATTGCATGCCAATCCATTGCTCTCCCTCCTCTCCAAAAGATGTCCCACAGTCCTCACAGGCAATGGACACGTGGGGGGATACCTCCTCAAGGGCACTTCCCAGGAAATGAGGTATTGCAGGCCATAATGCAATCCTGAAGGAGCAAAAACCTGACAGGAAGTAGTGCCCGTGTCTTGCTAGAGAGCATCCTTAGATGCCAGCTTTCTCTGTTCTGCTACTGGAACAGAAAAAGAATGAGAGAAAAAATCTGCCAGAGAAAACAGACTGAAATAAAGCATTTGCAAACATTTTCTCCAGCCATGTTCCCAACCACTTTCAGTTGCTTCCTGAGACAAACAGTCCCACAAGGTCCCCAGAATGTCTGTGTCTTTGTCCCTGGTCCTTCTAAGCTTATACAGTTTCTTCTATCACCTGCACACCGAAACTCTTGGCACAATCATATGGAGGCCTTACTGCACGTTGGCTGGGAAAGTTCTGTTTTAAGGCAATAAAACCTGAATTTAGCAAATATTTTTTTCTTCTCACGTATAATCAAGCAAGCTGAGCATATGGACAAGGCAATACAAGAAGGTTACAGCCAGGGCCAGGAGATGGCATTTGTTTCTACTCTGTGCAAGGTTCTGTCAACAGAGAGACAAAAGATTTTGAAAGAGAGCCAAAAGACCACTAGAAATCTTCATGCTTGTGGAGTGTTTCTCCCATGGCACAACCTGACAACTCCTGATTCAGTTTCAGACACCGAAAAGACTCCAGCTCCACACATCTAGACACAATGAAGTTTCTGAAGAAGAATTTTTTGAGTGCTTTGCAGAAATTTGATGCATATCATCCATCAGCATGTGGGTTTTACAGAAGTAAGTTCAAAGACCCTTCTAATATTTCACTCGATCTACATGAATTCCAGAAAGCTTTGGCAAGTACATATATTTTTACCATATGTACATAATGGCTGAAAGGATTTATTTTGTTTCAAAAAAAACAGTGCTGCATCCAGTTGGTGGCCAGTCATCAGTGGTGTCCATCAGGGGTCTGTGCTGAGGCCAGTTCTGTTCAATATTTTTATTGATGACATGGATGGGGGGATTGAATCTTTCATGGTAAATTTGCAAACGACACTAAGCTGGGAGTGTGTGTCAATATATTGGAAGGTAGGAGGACTCTGCAGAGAGACCTGGAATGGTTGGATGGATGGGCAGAGTCTAACAGGATAAGGTTTAGTAAGTCCAAGTGCCAAGTCCTGCATTTTGGCCACAATAACCCCCTGCAGCGTTACAGGCTGGGGATGGTGTGGCTGGACAGAGAACCCAGGGAGCTGGCGTTATTTCATCTGGAGAAAAGGAGACTCAGAGGTGACCTTACAACTTCTCTACAACTCCCTGAAAGGTGGCTGTAGCCAGGTGGGGTTGGTGTCTTTCTCCAGCCAGCAACTGACAGAACCAGAGGACACAATCTCAAGCTGCTACAAGAAATATAGATTAGATATCAGGAAAAAGTTTTTTACAGAAAGAGTGATAAAGTGCTGCCTGTCTGCCCAGGGAGGTGGAGTCACCATCCCTGGATGTGTTTAAAAAAAGATGGAATGTGGCACTCAGTGCCATGCTTTAGTTGAGGTGTCAGGGAACAGGTTGGACTCAATGATCTTGAAGGTCTTTTCCAAACTTGTGGTTCTGTGATTCTGTGAAAACAACTTCCCCACTGCTTTTTTTTCCCAAGTCAGATAAGCCATAGCATGATCAAAAATATAAGAATCTTTCTCCACTGGTGAACTCCTATTTTATGACTCTCTTGTGCATGCACACGCTTTGCACTTTGCTTGGCTTTCCTCCTATGATTTCAATGATTCCCAGTTTCCATTTGATTGAAGCACAGGAGAGGTTAGAAACTGTCCCTTTACTTTTTTTCCTAATTATTAGATGATGCATTTTTGAAAGGGCTTCATAACCCTCTTCTCCCTTTTCTTCATAATATCTTTTCACCTCTGCCTCATTTTCCTTTTTCTTTTTGTCACAACAATGCACAGAGCCTGCTCTATACTGCCACGTGAGCACTGCAAGAGGAGCAAGCAGGTCATTCTGAATCACATACCTGATAATTCAAACCAACACCAGAGCAGGAGGGAGATGCAGGGGTGTGCCCAGCCAAAGGCAGTTCTGTTTCCAGAATGTCTCAGGGCCATGTCACAGGTGGAGCAATGGAAACCTCTGATCCTGACTGGCATCACAGAGGTGCCTGGGAGTAACTTTGGTTCAGCTTATTAATCCTCAGAAGTTTGGGAGTTGCAAAAGAGGAGATGCTGTCATGAAAATGTTGTGACTGTGAATTCATCTTATCAGCATCACTAACCATTCAACATCTTCAGGGAAAGCCAGCTCTGCAGTGAAAGAGCACAAAAAATTACCTAGAAATCCACATATTGACCTATGGTTTTGGGGGAGGGTTGGAGATCTTGAATGTCTGTATGTTTACACTGGTCTTTTAAAGAGTATACAGAGGACAGGATAGATCTGTTGTGCTCTCACAGCTCTTTTTCAATAACCTAAAAGAAAATGCCTTTGTTACTATGAGACCAACACTGCTGAAAACGGGGGTGGAATTCACAGCTTTACTTTTTGGAACTTCAGAAGCCTTTATGATCTGAAGACAAGGTTACCATTTTTCTATTATATCAACAGAGAAACAATCACGAGGTGTTGAACACTAAATGCATCCCTAGGCCATAAACTTTCCAAGGCGGCAATAATTACTTTTTCCTGTCTGCAAGGCCTTTACTGTAATGAAGCCTTCACTCTATTCTTCCCTCTATTAGTCACACCTAAAATGATAACTTTCTGCTATTACTACTGATGATTGCACTAGATTTTTGGCAATGTTCTGTACTGTGAGAAAAGTTCAACATCAGATAACTGGGGAAAGAAGGTACAGGAAGGTTTCACACAAGGGGTATTGTATCCTGAACAGAAACTGCTGGAGGTAGCCAGGAGGGCAAGGACAACTGAGGCAGTCTGGGGCAGATGGGATAAGCAGTCATGATGGCCAAGGTGAATGTAGAAAACTACTGCAGCTCTGCAGCTCTGCAATCAGGTAGCCAAGGTATTCCTCCCAAGCATTTGTTTGCTTGTATACTGGGAGAGAATTAGCTACACAAACAGAAGTTTGCACTAACATGGATCATTTTTTCTATCTGCCAGAATAGTTTGGCACCCATGAAACACCGCCACAACCAGGGATAAATATCCATACCACTGTGAGTCTATCATCAGTTCTCCTCTGCTGAAGCAACTGACTTTGAGTTGAAAATTAACAAACATGACCTAACTGATTGTTTTTATGTTGCTGCTTCTTTTATTTATATTTATCATTATTTGTAAATCATTAACAAGGAGATGGAAATTCTACTAATTTCTCCACTTCAGCCAAAAATCAGACACAGATACCTGTGTGCACTTCCCAAAAAGCAGCATTCTGTCAGTTCTCCATTATCCCTGGTTGGCTTTTCATTCCTCACCTAACTTTCCCCACATAATTTTTGCCTTCACTCTTCTGCCACTCAGAGAGTTGTAAGCTCCTCTGTTCCTTTTTGCCCGGAGCTCTAAAGGACAATGAAGGTCCTATGTGGCCACCCCCCCTTCTGCTTTTCTTCCCAGCTTGTTCTCAGGCAAATCTGTATTTATCTGACCTGATTAACATGTCCAGACTCTGCTGCTGACTGGGAACCTCTCTAGAGACAACCAGGTCACCAAGAGCCAGAGCCATGAGACCTGGGGTGTCACGGGCCTGCAAACACTCTGTCTGTATTTGGTAAATTCACACAGAGTCTTCTAATCAACAGAGCTTACAGACACGTGGATAAACTGCAGGCACTAAGAACAGGTCACCATCATGTTTGTGAAGGAAATATGTGCTTTACTGATTTATTTGTGTTTTCTTGGGATGGCCTGGTAAACATGCCAACTTGAAACAGTTCTGATGGCTTTCAACAGAGCTTTCAAGAGATACAACTCTACCATGGGATGGCAGGCTAAAGCCCTCATATAAATGGTTAAAAGAGAAAAGATAAATGGTAATAAAATGGTTAAAAGAGAAAAGATAAAGAACAGGAGAAAGTGGGGGTTTATTTCAGCAGAGGGAAATCTCAAGAGAGGTGTGTATCAGTGACCTTTGCTGTTCAACACAGTCTCAAATAAGCTTGTAAAAGGTCAGAAGAGAAGAGCAGGGAGGCCAGAAACTTCACTAGCCTAATCACAGTTATCCAGACAAGAGCTGACTTTGCATATGTATCTGGTAGTATCAAGTGACTAGACGATAAGAGAGCGGATTAAATTCTATATGGATAAGCATAAAATTATGCACATGGGTGGGGAAAATACTGCCATCAATTTAATATATAAAATGATGGTATCTGAGCTAATAGTAACCCCTCAGGAATTGCATCTTAGTTGGTGATACACCAAAAACAAGAGTTCTGTACTCAGCAGTAGTCAAAACTTTCACATTCTCAGATTTATTACATAAGTAGTGGAAGACACTATTGAGAACATAATTATTATCTTCCTGTATAGGTGAATAAATCCTGAGCTCTCTGCTCAGGTTGCCATGACAGCTCACTAGAACTATAGACCTATGGTTAGGTAAATATGTAACTACATAACTCTCTCCAGAAACAAACTACACCTTGCTTCCCTGATCTGTTAACTGTCGTCACTGAATTTATTCCTTATGCACCAGTACAGCACAGCATCTTGCAGACAGCAGTACAGGACACGAAGGAAGTAGAATTCATACCTGAAGCAAGGAGGCATTTCCAGGTTAAATAACTCTCGGTAATACTGTGGTCACTCTTTGCAGCATGTTTTCCTAGGCCATATGCAAACCTATCTAATCATAGATTATAACGCCTAGCATGCTGGAATAGTAGCACCTTACAAAATCAATAATGTCAAAAGGTGGACATAATTAAAAACAATATAATTATAATCCTGCCGGGAGTTGGCTCTGGCATGCTATAGGAAATAAACCAGAACAGAGCTGTTTCAGTGGGTCCATCAACATCCTAGCAAAACTACAGCCAATTTCTAAGTTTTGCTACTGCTTCAATCAAGTAATTTAGCTCCCATCAAGCTATTTTCCTCATACCTACACTTTCCTCTAAAGAAAAAAAATGCTCATTCCCATGTAACCTCAAAATGTACAGGTCCCATGTCTTACAAGTAACTTCTGTTGTCTGATCATAAACCAAAATGTCTTTCCCTTTGCTACGCACCCCATTTTCACTAGGAGTTTCAAAGTTCTACACTTAGATTGTTTCAGTTTGTGCCAGAGACAGGCTTAAAGCAGAAGTGGGTGCTGTGAGCAGCTGAGGTCCTAAGGCATCTCTCTCTCTCTTATTTCTATTTTCAGGTGCACTTTAAGCTGCCTTGCGTTAGTAGTGATGGACCAATCACAGCACATATTATCATAGCATGGGAGAGGCTGAAATCTTGACTTCTAGCTGAACTAGGTAAATTGCCTTTTCTACGTCTCAGAGTTTCTACTTTCCCTCCCAAGGTGGGAGGGAAGCACATTCAAGCAGATCTCATGAGTGTGATGGCAAATCAAATTCAGTTATCAGAAAGAAGAATCAAAAGCCTGAAATGGCCAGTCTTCTGAAGCACCCTGCAGAGTTATCAGTGAAATGTGTAGCTATTTGCCCTCATCCATAAAGTGCCCTGCACACACGCTGTACAGTGAATCTGAGATTGCTGCATTAGGGTCCTTGTCAGGAAGGGGAGAATAGTTTCTTGGTTTTGCTGAATGAAATTCTTCCTTGTTGATGTGGCTATCAAGATCTCCATGTAGCTTTCTCTCTACCTGCCCTTGCACGGCTCCAGGAGAACCATCCCAGGCAGCCCTCTCCAATTTCTTGGTCTCAGGGATCTCACACATGCAGATCAGAGCTGCTGGTGACTCACCAAAACGTTTGCAAGGCTGATCACACAGTTTGTGCCTCCAACTGCTGGGCTGCTTATCAAGTATCACTCTATGTTACTTTGCTATTAACTCTTCTTTTGAAGAGTGTTCAATCTGTTACCCACTGAGGCAGAGAAGCTGGCAGGCAGGCCTTGGGACAGTTCCTCAGAAACCTCTTCCCAGCCTCTAGCTCAGACCTGATCCTGCAGACCTGATGAAAAACAACTGCAGATGTGTCTCCACCAGGCTTCTGTAGAAGACAGTAATTAACATCTTACAACAGCAACATCAGCAGCATGTGGGGGAGGAGGGAGCCAAAGGGAAGGTGAAATTTATAGCCAGCCAGAGCTTAGTGGAGCATTAGTGTCCAAGTCTTTGCCAGCCTGAAGGCCTTGGAGAGATTTCATCCTGCACTGGCCCATAGGGACACAGTTTATTTGTGACAAAGGTTCTGTGGAGGATGTTCCTCCCCAGCTCTCCCCAAGTATTTTCTATCCCCACTGGGATGAATGATGTGCAAACAACCTTCCTGTCTTCCCAGAGATGGAATGAGAGGGTGCTGGCATGCTCCACTGAAGATTGCTGCAGGTTTGGCCACCCTACTCAGCCAAGTCAGAAATGAATTGTTCTCTTAATCAAAAGCTGTGTTGGGGTTTCAGATGTTGTAAGACAAGGATTCATCAAGCCACAATCAAAAAGTGTGAAATACAATATTTCACTTAGAGCCATGCTACATGATTGGACTCAGTCTGTAAAATCATAGTGCTATTCAAGGGAACTTGTATCCAGATGTGATACAGGAATATCACTTCCCCATAATTTTTATGATTAGTCTGTCATAGCAGTACTCTCTCTTCCCCTAGCAGAGAGCTGTCAGGAGTTCCACACTTGTCCCCCATTTAATCCTCACTGTGACCAAATTTCTTACTCATTTCTCTTGTAAGAGAGCAAGGCTCCAAACAAAAGAACTCAAAACTCTTCTTCTTTACTCGTACTACGAGTACGGTAAACTCTGTTTGTGTCTGTCCCAAAATATTCTGAAAATCAAAAACTGAAATTATTTGTTCTTCTCACCTCTGAGCTTCTTTCTTTGTCTCTTGTCCAGGTGGAAATGAAGACAATGTGAGGATCCCATCCACTCAATTGCAAATTCCATAGAAGAACATTAAATAGAAGACATGCACTATTCCTAACCAGAGAGAAAATCTTATCTGTAAATCCATGAACAGTAGGTTTTAAAGTCCAGTGTAACTTTTCTTAAACAAAACCAGGTATTTTTATCCATTTCTTACAGCCTGGCAGTACAATAAAAATTATCTATTCTGATTCTCAGTCCTTCTAAGGTATATAACAACAATAAATCATAGAGAAATAAGAAATGCAAGTATCAAAATATGCACTGGTATTTTCACCTGTACTAAATCACCAGCTTCACTTCCTTAGTCTTGATAGCCTAAAAAGTTTAATTAAAAAAGAACATACTTATCAGACCAGTTGCAGAAAACTCATTTTACCATGAATTTTAAGATAGAAACTGTCTCTCCTGGGGCAACTGCAATTCTCTTTTTTGACCTGATGTGTTGATCTAGACTAAGCAAAGCAAAGGTATAAAGGACTCAGACTAAAGAAGATAGCTGGGAAACCTGCAGTCACATACTCTGCATTTATAAAGCAATAAGACAATGGCTTGCACCCTCAAATAAGGTGAATACACAACAACTTTGCAGGAAAATAAACCTAGATTAATAAACTTTATTCTGCATTGAATTAAAAGATATTACATCATATCCCATAGCATTACGTAAAATAGATGTTTCTTGACTATTTGTAAAGGTGGTTTTGCCTTTTCCTTTTTTATTATCCACCCAAATTACATTACTGCAGTTTGACTTTCAGGCTGCAGCCTCCAAAATTAAGTAATGGAATTTAAGTGAGGGATAAAGCCATCGATCGGTGCCGAAGCAGTTTTGCTAATGTACTTTGGGTAATCCTGCCAACTGGACTGGCTCGTGGTCTTAACCAAGGGCAGCCAGCTGCACTCTGTCGATCTTCCCTGTCAGCAGGTGCATGCCCCACTCTTCACAGGGAGAAGGGGCTCGTCTGAGGTGTCAAAACTCCAAGAAAGCACCTTGCTTTTGTCAAAGGTAAATTTTATGGTAGCCCAGTGATGTTGTTGGGGATGGGTGGTGCAGCACAGGCACAGAATCACAGAATTTATTAGGTTGGAAAAGACCATCTCTGAGATCATCAAGCCCAACCTTTTGACCAATCAAGACTCCTTTGACTGAGTGCCACATCCAGTTTTAGCTTAAACACCTCCAGGGATTGTGACTGCACCACCTTCCTGGGCAGCCCATTCCAACATCTAATCACCCTTTCTGTGAAGAAACTCCTCCTAACGTCCAACCTAAACATCCCGTGGTGCAGCTTAAGACTGTGTATTCTTGTCCTGTCACTAGCTGCCTGGGAGAAGAGGCTGGTCCCCACCTGGCTACAGCCTCTTTAGAGGGTGTTGTAGAGAGTGATAAGGTCAGCCCTGAGCCTCCTTTTCTCCAGGTAAAACACACACAGCTCACTCAGATTCTCCTTGTAAGACTTGTGGTTCAGACCCTTCACCCGCCCTGGTCTCGCTTTAGAGGGAGGAGCCTCGTGAGAAAGCAGTCCTGTCCCAGCACTGAGAGGAAAGTCTAAACCCACAGGTTTCCCCAGAAACAGCAATTCCTGTATAAAAATATGCCTAGACCAGAAATCTTAAATGCCTCATGCACTCAAAAGGCATCACCCAAGGTAGGTTATTTGGAAGGGAAAAGTTAAATTTGAGTCACTGCACTACCATTATACATGTATTTAATTAAATACAGTACACTCCCAAGAGCAGATATGAGTATTCTTATAACAACTGTAAGAGATGGATGTGTAGAAAGAAACATTTAAGATTTTTGATATAACTAAAACCTAAATGATTGACTTTCTGGTTTGGACCACTTTTTGCTTAAAATGATGTTTTATTTAGTAAAAAAGTGATCCAAAATGGATGGATCATTTTTTTGAAACCTCAATATATTACTCAGAAATGCTTATATATTTTAGTTTGTCTAAATTTATAAAACAGCTACAGACTGCCAAAAGAATTATATGTTTACTACTACAGCTCTGCTAGGAGATACTCAGTAGCAGTTTATATTGGCAGGTCGGGGGATGCAGAAGAAATATTAACACTGAAAATGTTTGGGTGGTGAGCTAGCTGTTTCAGCTGCCTCCCTAAAAGAAATCTAACATAAATTTTTGTTCAAATAACCCATGACAATACTACAACAGATTTGAATGAATGAAATTACCTAGAAACCAAGATCAGAAGAAGCTGTTCATTACTATACCTCAATCTCTAGGACTGCTTTACCCTTCTACTTCTACATACCTGGAGAGCAATGCTAACCAACGTGGACAGGGTCATGGGAGAAATCCATCAGCAGTGTCCATGCTCATACTCCTCTCCCAGGTCACTTCTCTTGAGAGGCTCTGACTGATGCACCTCTAAATCTTTGCAGCCACAGTGTGAAAAACACAGTCCGAATGGAATGAGGATGCAAATCTCTGCAATGGCAGAGGAGGAGTTTTCCTCAGTTTTCCATCAGCCTGCACCTTCCCACTGGCCAGGTGCTGGAGCTCTGCATGGTGACATTTGCATACAATGGCACCATGCTGCTGGGCAACTGCACAGACACTCAAATCAAGGAACTGTTTCCTTCTGAAACCCTACGGGAGATGCATGTCAGTCAGTTTATCAAAGCATAGCATTACTTAGAGCTTATTTGTACAAAAGACTAGGCAAGGAGAGGAAAGGAAAAAGGACATTTTTTCTACAATGTAGTGAACTTTGATAAGCTCCAAAAATTGCTGCTGTACATTTAGTCTCAGAGAAATACAGCTGGTGACTCCAAAGTTCAAATGCTGCACAGTAGCCAACCTGCTGGTGTCTTGCTTCTAGCAGTCAAGTATCAGTTCTTTGCCATCAAGCTACAGGAAGAGACCAAACAGGCAGTGCACAGAGGCAACTATGGACATGACTATTTGGTATTTAATAATTTTTGAAAATACTAAGGTCTACATCAATGGCCCACAAGAGGAGAAGCTGTGAAATAAATGCTCCCTGGGGCAGAGAGACTCTTCCTCTCTCTCTCAGAAGGAATCACAACTTCTAAGAGCTAAATCAGTGTCATATGCCTTGAAAATTTTCAAGTGCTCTCTTTTGTCTCACAGGTAATACTACTGAACAGCAGCACCACCAGATCACCATGCAAAACATGAGACACATCTTTAATTTTGCAGGTGTCAATTGCTCAGTAGCATTTCAGATGGTTTATGGTTTTTTTTCAAAGAAGAAAAGCATTCCAGAAGAGATGTGTTGCCTTAAGAGAACAACCTGGGCTCGTATCTCCTCTTCTCTTCTCTTCTCTTCTCTTCTCTTCTCTTCTCTCTTCTCTTCTCTTCTCCCTCTCCCTCTCCCTCTCCTCATATTGTACCTTCTGAAACATGAAAAACATAGGCATTGCAAGAAGGAACCTGCTGAATTATCTGTGTTCTGGTAGACGGTCTGAAGGGCAAGAAGCAAAGCAACCAGTGGTTCTTTATTTCTGCCATTACATGTCTTTGCTTGAATACAGGTGACCCCCAGAGGGTTCAGAGTGATGGAGTGACACAAAAAGATTACCCACAGCCTTGGTGGTCTGGTCAGACACTCCATCCCACTGTCCCACCCAATTATCCATCTCCTTGTGAATTTGCCTTTCTGGGAGCTGCAGAGAAGGCTTGACTTATTCCTTTCAAACACTGCCACTTCCCGGTTTAACTGAACCACTGCAGTTCTTCACTTAAAAGAAAAGCCAGGATGTGAACTAGACATGCAATCGCTCCAGGAATTACCTTGCATTACTGTAAGAGGCTGAAATCCTAGGCTGAAGCAGGAAGAAGTCTGCTAAAGTTTGTTCATATCTTGAGGAAAAGTTCAGTAACTGTTTTGGGACCAGTTAGACTGGTCTCAAATCTTCCATTACTCATCCTAACTAAATCTGCAGAGCAGCCTCCAAGCTACAGTATGCTTCAAATGTCCCCTGCTAGCACCCTGGAACAGATGGGAGACTTTTTACTCTTAAAAAGCTAATGTATTACTCGATTAGTCCCCTGAATTTTATGTATTTCTACTATCTTCTCATAATTTCAAATATTCCTTTGGAAAGTTAAATAAGATTTGCAACTATGAAATATACAGGAATTTCTGCTGATTTCCCATAGCTGAGTTTACTGCAGACATCTCAAATGAAAGTTTCTTAGGGCCAACTGTTAATTTGCCTCAGATATTAGCTACAAAATCTCACAGAATCCTGCAGTCTGCAAGTGTCTCTCTAAGGCAGGCAGTGGTCAGCTGCAGGCTTAAAAAAGAAACATTTGAATATGAAGGGACACTATGAATGTTTAATCACTTGCAAACATTGCTTTTTAGGGAACCACAAATATTTGGAGATCATCTCTGTCTTTCTCCAAATGTAAGACAGGTGGTGCTAATGAAACTGCAGTAGGTGGGTTTTAAAAATACCTCCCTGCAGAGATTTTTAGGAGTGGTTGAAGTGACTCTCATGCAGCTTTCCTCCAGTACTATTTATAACCAGCCCAGCCATCTGAGGTGCCCTTGAAATATTTCATTATGTCAGCATATAACATTCTGCATACACTGCTGGTTCTCTCTGGCACAAAGCAGTTGAAATTGTTCTGCAAGCAGGAGCTTTAGGTTATGTTCCAGAAAGCTGATTAAAGCCTGGAAGGACCTCCAAAATGATCCAGACCTCAAGGACTAACCTGTCTTAGACTCACAATCTCTTTCTATTGCAAACTTGGAAAAAGTCAGCTTTACCAAAGTACTTCCAAACTTACTGCCAAGCACACTAAGAGATCTGTGCTTGTCCTGTCCCAGGCCACTTCATTTTGTCCAATAGTCCAGTACTTCAATCAGTGAGCCAATCTATTGAAGTACCTTCATGCCTACTGCACATAAAAAGCATGGCTGCATGAAGGAAGTTTTACAAAATGGTTAGAGAAAAGCAAGGCTGACCGGATGAAGAGAAAACATGAAACAGCACATTAAATTAAACTCATCTTTTTTGCACTCCCTGGACGAGGATGTGCTCCGCAAACCCACAATTAGCTCAAGAAAATTGACTTTTGAAAGCATGAGCATGGACACACCCCCAGAATGTAAGCCAGGAGGAGGCATAGCATAAAATAAGCCATTACTTTAAGTGCTCTCTAAATGTCAGACCTCCTTCGTGCAACATTTCACAACAGTCCACCCTGACTGTGACCCCACTTCCAGTCTGTCTGGAAAGCCTGTTGCTTTGAGAAGCCATCAGGTAGATGCCACACTGCTGTTAGTGCACTCAAAGCCTGTGGGCAGCTCAGTTTGTACTTTACTTTGCCAGCTATAATCCTTTATTCTTGCCCTGAAGATATGTATTCCATCCCCAGCAAGGCTGAACACATGCGGAGAGGAATCTGTGCAAAGCACTTACAAAACCTCATGATGATCACCTGCAGAGGCTTTCCAGGAAGAATTGTTTTTCCTGCAACGGTGAGCACTGCCACCACATTGCAAGAGATGCGAAGTATTTAACATAGGCATGCTTGATAGTGTTAAAAGCAATAGGCTGCTTATTTTCTACAAAGTAGTGGTGGGCTTTAAAAAGAGTTTATTCAGAATGCCTTGGGAAATTCACAAATGCACAAAGTCTGCCTGCAGCTGAACAGAGATGTTCCTCATTGTCCTTTAAGGATAGCTTGCAGCAGTAGGCAGGCATCCTGTCCAGTCTCTCCAAAAAGAGAAGTGAGCAAGATCTGCAACCAGCTCTTGTCTACTACCCCTCCTGCTACTCTGCATGTCCACAGCAGCAAAACTGAATCACTCTTGCACCAGGATGATTTATTGTTAGCCCTTATCTAATTCTGACACAGGGACACAATGGCAGGAAAATTAATGACACTTGAGGAGCCTTGTCCAACCCCTCTGAGGGCTGTCCCAGGAGAACCATCAGCCCAATGTTCAGGTGTCATACCCACCCTCATGAGTCATTCAGGAGCAGCTCTCCAGATCAGGTGTCTGAGCGGGTTTGCTGCTTAGGGCTATGAGATGTTTTATGAAATGCAGGGGAAAAGCAGTTCTGGATGGCACAGGACTCATTATGGGGAGGAAACAAAGGCAGGAAAAGAGAGAGGTGATTGGAGGCATGAAAAAAAAACCACAGGAAAACAGAGCTGTAAAGAGATTTAAAAGGACCAGATTTGTATAAATAGCTTGTCAATACCTATGTCTTACTGTGCCATGTACCTGGTGTGCATCTGTCTCATTTTTTACAGTGAATTCCTTTCCACCCCCTTCCTGCATGAGGGGCGCTCAGTTATGCATGCAGGTGTCTGGGTGATGTGTATGTGATGGTGAGTGATGTGTATGTGATGGTCAGTACCAGGAGCTGGAATGGAGCTGTGCCCTCCAAGGCATGTTATGTCCAAGCAAAAGCAACTGGGGAGACTGGGATTTGGTGTCCAGCTATCGGATGGGCAGGGGACTGAGTCCAGTCCTCCACCTTGTACTAAGTAAATGCTTTCTGTGAGTAACTACAGCTGAAGCTCAGAGGCCCCAGTGCATACAAACACACACAAGCACGTGCAGTCCATATGTTCTGCTACTGGTGCCAGTTCTGAGCTTTTGTTTTGTCTTTGGTTTCTAGACAAAAGTGCCTGTTTTTCTCAAAACTTTGTTCTTCCCTAACAAATGCACTTTTGCGAGCAGTCTGCTGTTCAGCACCTGTTTTTTTTCATGTTATGCATGACTTTGGCTGCTCTGAAATGAGCTGCAAATGGCCAGCAAGGAACACACTTTTCTAATAGACCCATTGCACAGTAAGACAAAAAACAGATGCACGAGTGTCAAGGAAAGCCCATGCAACTCAGCTTTCATGTCTGTTCTCAAGGAGTTGGGTTTGTACACAGTGGAGAATAAAACAAAGAGGCTTCCTGAATTACAATTCTAATAGCAAAAGAGATGTGTTAGCATACAGCCCAGTGTACAGTGACAAAGTCAGCTGTCCCTAGCGCATCACATTATCTGCAACCATCATCTACCCCATCCACTCCTCTGAGATCTGTAGATCTCTAGACCCTGTAGTTATAAGGGGATTTCTAACTGCTTCTATGCTGCAGTTCAGAGAACGAATCCACCATTGCCTTGGCCCAATTGTTTGCTTGGAGGGTGGTCAGCTGAGCAGTCCAACACTGCTCTGCTACCCTTAATAATCCTTGAATGAACCAGACCAAAAAAACACTTGGAAAGGAACTGCCATAGCGTGATACGAGATGCCCTAAAGTGGAAGAAAAGAAGCAAGGGAAAACCAACTAAGGAGCTCTTGGAAAAAGAAAGAAAAACTGCAGTTAAATCAGGAAAATCTAGTTGTAAAATAATCAAAGCCATTTCTGGACTCCAAGACCAAGACTTACAGACATGGAATAAACAAAGAGCCTGAACATGGTATAAACCTTTGAGGACATAGAATACCAAGATGTGCCTGCTTTCATGTTGAAATTTTGCAGACATGTGCTCCTAAAGCTCCTATGAGTACCTGCCAGCAGATGGGTGGGATCTAGCTGACATTGGCTCCAGATCTGTACTAAGGTTAAAACAGCTGCATGCATCTCTGATAAAACTGATCTGTGAGAGGGCAGATGGATGATAGGTGGACCATGGACTTCCAGTTAATGACAGCACCCTAGCTGCACCCTAGATGTCACTATCTCAAAGATATGCCTTCCTTTCCCAGAGGCTGGCTGGCTGGTAATTGTCCATAAAGCTACACACTTGTCTTTGGATACCCTCTTGCTACTTCCAGTGCTTAACTCTCCCACTGGCTATTTGACCACCTCAGAGGTGGTCAAATGACCCTGGAAAACCACAGGACACAGTTTCTTCCCCCCTAGCTGTGACTGGCCATCTCGGAGCCTCCTTTCTAACCAAGGACCTGATTAGAAACTCTCTCACTGCCACAGGACTCAGTAACGGCCTTCTAGCCCAGCTTCTGCACTGGGGCTGCAGGGTCACCAGGAAGTGTGCAGGGACACCGGCCCAGCACTTCCAGCATACAACAAGACATTAAGTGATACATGACACAAAATCCAAAGCAACCTCATGTACTGAAACAGGCATTTCCCAACTCATCTCTCTTTTCCATTGTGTCTTTTCCCAATTACTTTGCACCCAGAAGTGTATAGACTTCTCAGACATCTCAAGTAACTCCTGTGAAGCCTGTATTTTTTTCCATTGTCTAAGCAAAGACTTCACTGTTTCAGTCAGCTCATCCTTCCTGATGACCTTTAGAATCTCCTGCAGAATTCTTTTTTTCTGACTTAAATTAAGTCTATCATCAATTATGTAACAGTGGCTGTCCTTTCAGATGCACAGCCACAATAGCTACATTTTGTATGTTCCAGGCACTTAGTGTGTTAGTCTACACACAGTTCTTACCTCTTCCATGAATTATGGATAATGATTGATTAGTAATAAAATCAGCCTCCTCTCCAATTCCAGCACAAAATCCAGAAAACAGCAGAAAATTTTTAAGATCATGAGTACCTGTGTCTGCAGAACCTGATATTAAGAGAAAGTCTACAAAAAGTGCTTCATCATTATGTCTGCTTACCAAAATCTCTTCTGAACACCTGAAAACTATGTGCAGGATGGACTGTGAACAGCCCAGCCTGAGATCCACTAAAAGGAAGGCAAAACCTGTGCAAAAGTGTGGAGAAGAAAGAGAAGGGCAGAATCTCTGACCTTTGCCTTCCCTCACCCACCACTGCCTGCTGTGTGACATTCCAAGGCCTCTGGGAAATGATGCTGTCAGCTGAAGGAGAACTCTCCGATCCTTCTTCCTTGGATCCAAGTCACAAGTGTGCTGTGGAAACCGCCCATCTCCTTGCTTCTGCCTTCTGAGGTGAGAGCTTGACTGCAGGGATGGGGCACTGTGCCTGCATTTCAGGGGAAGGATGGCTGCTTTCCAGCTAAGCTGCTCCCAAGATTGGGGGAGGTAGATATGACACTTCAAATGGCAGAAAATAAGAAAAAAACTGCACAAACTGCTTCGTCCCAACCTGGTATCAGTGGCAAAAAAAGGTAGCAACAGTGTGGTGGTGGGCTATATTTTTTAAAGTAACCTTAGCTTTTTCTAACTTTTCTCTACTTTTCTTTCTCTTTAGCTCTTTTACTGTTAAATAAAATATATCAATATTTTTTGTATCAGTGTCTAACCTTGTTTTGGTTTTATTCTTGTTTCTGGGAATAACTGAACCTTTGAGTTCATCCTGCTTTATTCACAGAGAGTTTTCTTTGTTCCTCCATGATGGGGGCGGATTATAACACCACCAACAGAACTGGCTCCTGCTCCTAGCATGAAGCAGGAAGCTGAACTGTCACCTGCACCAACTACAACATGATGTGCAACATCAAATGGGCCACACAGATCAGAGTATCTGATGAGGGACAGATGAGGCCTTCTCATATCCAGCAGGAACAGCTCCCACACTGCAGCAACAAAGGCAGTCAACCCACCAAAGCCAATGAAGCAAGAGGATCAGGCCCAAGGCAAGTTGAAAGCATACTTTCTTAAGAAGGACCCTCAGAGATCAGACAAACAGTACCAAGATGCCAATCAGCTATGAAAAAAGCTGAAGGTGGGATCCACCTACTACCTCAGATCTGAGAACTTTCTTGAGGCAATGTGAGGTCCCCCAGGTGCCCATCACAGCCCTGTGAGCAACTCTTTGCACCTGCTTAGCCTCCAGCCATTCTGGTTAACACTAGCAAAGTTACTTGTGAGACCTTGTGAGCCTGAGTAGTCAACCTTGTCTGTAAAGGACACTCTAATCTCAAAAAAGCTCTTGAAGAGAGAAATGGTGAAGCAGTCCCTGTCATATCAGAATACATAGACTTGGGACTGCCTGTTTTCTAGGGAAAGAGAAGACAGTCATCAGAATGAGAAGCCTGTTTTCTCTTGAGTCACAACACAGAGGATCTGTTTAGGTGCCATTGGCAGAGGATCCAGAAACAACTCATCATCTGTGCTTCAAATCAGCATTGACCATTTTTAAGCAATGCCCACTGCAATGGCTCAATAAAATCTAGAGAGACCCTCAAAGATGAGCATTTCAGTTGAAATCATCAAGTCTCAGATGTGCAGCTGCAGTCCACAACACTGACACAAAGCAGAGAAAGGAATCTTTTCCAGAGGTGTGAGAGCAGCCCAAGGGACACATTCTAGCTGACATCAAGATTCATTAGTGTACTAGTCTCTTTCCAGGCACTTCTGCAAAAGAGTAAAATGCATTTAAACAATAATCCAAGTAATGCTAATACAATCCATTGCAGCTATTTACAAAGGCATTGCTTAAATGGGAAAACAGAAGCATTTGGACAGTACATTGTGTTACAAAGTACACCAAAGCAGAACTTCTGTTCTGAGCTCTGATGAGAACCAGTAGAAAAAACCAGAAGCACAGACATTATTTGCTGCATCAGCAGTCAGTACTGCTCCCAGCAGCAGTGGAAACTGTCATATGGTGCAGCCTTGGAGCACCCACAATCAAAGCTTTTGTGTTCTCTTGGAACAAGGATTCAGGCAAGGGACAGTGAACTTTGCATCAAAGGAGAAAACAAATAAACAAATAGCCTTTAAGAATTTAATGAGAATGAAGTTTTACTTTCTTCAAATGTGTGAAGAAACAATTGCAAACTACAAACTGGGGCAGGAAACAACAAACAAGGCTTTACCGGCAACATCTTTTCATGGAAATCACCCAATTGATTCAGACTGAAGCCAATGGCTTTTATTTTTGTTCTGTTCTCATTTCCATGGACACATTGACATGCAATCATTACATAAAACACACAAAGCACAGACATGTCCAATCCAAGCCCTTCAGTAGAACACCGCTACACAGTGACAAGTGCAAGCGCACTGCCATGTGAAAGACTAGACATATTTATACAGATGTGGATCACATCTTCCTTTTAGTAGCCAAATCTCTCAGACTACTCTTGCAAACCTTTTTCTCCACTAATGCTAGATCATTGCTTGACTTTTTCAAAATAAAAGTAATGAAAAGGAAGCCTAAAACAACCAAGAATATAAAAAGCTAAATGAGGATGGTGTTGGAAATTAAAGATGCACAGGGACTTGTTATGGAGGTACTAGGGATTTGCACTGCAGTTTACCTCTATTCATATGCAGCACTGGATTAAGCCTAACTTGAGTTGTGGCCAGTTGAATACTGAGTGACTATATCTACACCTGGGTTTAAACAGCTGAATTTATCTATCTTAAATGCACAAATTCAACTGATATGTATTTTTTTCTCTGACTGCTCTAATCCCAAGGAAGCAGTTATTGCACAAAAAGAAGTAGTGCACTCAAAGTAATGATTTTTTTTTTTTGTAGCAGAATAGTCAATCAGCAAAATAAGAAACTCTAAGTTACATATAAAGCAAGAAATACCAGGAAAAACTTTTGTATTTCCTCTGGGATAAAAAATGTAGTTAGTTTCTACTCGCTGCAGGGCAGGTTGAAGCTTTCAGGGCTAGCAAACACAACTATTAGCACAATTTCTTTTTGTGATGTTTGGGAATTTCAAACAGAAGTTTTTACACTTTATTTATTAGAATAACACCATGTTCAGGAAAGGGAGGGAGTCAGGCCCATCACTGGTTACTTCACAGATAGATGGAATCAACCAGTAGCACAAAGTTCAGGTAGGTAGTAAAACCACCTATAATAAAGTCTTTTGGAAGACTTCCAAAAAGTAACACTTGCTGAATTAGTGCTAATTTTCATTCAATTTTAAGTGACTATACACAGGCAAAGGGATTTTTCTGCAGTTAGTCTCTCATACTGATATTTAAATGAAGCTAGTAAGTGGCAAATGCCTAATTTCCTCAGGACCACTCTGCATGGGTAAAGTCAGTGCAAATAAGAAATGCATGTATGAATAAAACTGACTTCAAAGCAGCCCAGAGTTGCCGGCAGTTCCTAACAAGCCAAGAGCATAAATAAAGGTACTGTCCTCTCAGCATGCAGAGCAGTTCACAAGCTATACATTTGCATTACTGCATGTAATGCAGATGCTGCAAGAAATTCAACTACTGTAGCATCTGTTTTGCACTGTTATCGTCTCAACCACAGTAAGGTTGTAAGGGTAAGATTGAAAGGCGCGCAGATAGGTCAGGTAAGTACCTTTTTATCCAGGTACATAAAGACACCAGGATAGCGCTGTTTTCCCTCTTGGTGACTGAAGCCATTTAATTTCCTATCTAGCAGTTACTTGACACACACTTGTCACAGATATACTTCTAGTGGAGTAATACTTTAAGCCATCCTTCTATTTTGTGCAAAAGGCAGATTTTATGATAATGCAATGCCACACCACCTCTGTTTCAGTCACACTGCATTTATTCAGTGCTACGATGACTGCTAGCTCCTTATGTTCCTGGGAGAGAATGGGACAAAAACTTTCAGCCTCACAGCATTTCAGTTAGTTTCTCTGCTTTTATTAACAAGCATATAGTATTCATTGGCAAAACACTGATACAAGCTTCACTAT
Source organism: Onychostruthus taczanowskii (assembly GCF_017590055.1). Classification (NCBI taxonomy): domain Eukaryota; kingdom Metazoa; phylum Chordata; class Aves; order Passeriformes; family Passeridae; genus Onychostruthus; species Onychostruthus taczanowskii. The sequence continues at coordinate 63,339 of NW_024500084.1, forward strand.
CATAAAATCAAAACATTAAGCATGAATCCCCAAAAGGCTTATTCAGACAAAACTAGCCACCAGTAGTACAGAAATTACACAGCAACACAAAGCATAAAAAATTGTAAACTTTTAAATGAAGCTAAGCCAAAAATATGGTTTTACACTCTGACAGTTCCAGAATCTTTATTATGCCACATATGAGGATAAAAGGCTTAGTGGTTGCACTGGCTAATTGTCCCTTAACTGCAAAATGATCCTGTTTGCAAAAGGAAAGAACAAACTTTCCTTTTGTCCAGATAAGTCACTTGAATTAAAGATTCCATCAAACCAATACTTTCCATTTCAAACAGAAATAACAAAAACAGTGGAGTATCAGTACTCAAAACTCAGTTCTTCCTTCAGCCACACCTCTGTTTGAATGAATGATCCCACTGGTTTCTGTGGAACCATCCAGGTTATTAGTAAAGTTACCAATGTAGATGTTCATAGAATTGGACATGTAGTTCCTATCCTACCACCAGGACATGGACAGGTCATTGTGGCTTCAATAGATTTCCAAAAAAACTCTAAGTAGGATAAAATATGGAACAAATAGTAGAATTATACCTTTAATTTGTATATAAATAAAACAGGTAAAACACTACCTGTTGATTTGCCACAAGACCCAAGTTGCTAAGTAATTTTTGTCCTGACTGCAAGTTTTGATGAGAGCAGAGATTGAAGCATTGTTCCATATTCTTTATTGTTGCTCTCTGCAACTTCTTGAAAAATGGATCTCAAGATCCAAGTAACATCTAATTGTATCTTATGTAGGGAGACTCGTGTGAGGAACAATTTCTGTTATCAACTTTAGGCAGACTAACTAAAGTTGCATTAACGTTTTCAGTGAAACATCCAAACTGAAGTGATTACCTGAGGAAAAGCAGAAACTTGATTTTTCTGTTCAGTAAAGCCTTGTGTACAAAATGTGTACCTAAGATTCATCTCACTGATGTACAGACTGGTTGGCTTTTTCCTATTATAGTTATCTCAACGTAATATGCAGAATGCTGTAAAACAGCAAGTTATATTTATCATCTAGTAGAAAAAAAAATCTGTAAATCCCCTAGAACTGTGTTGTTATAAAGACAATAAGAGTCACATAAGCTTTCAAAGGCCCATAGCCTATTGGAAAAAATAGCACCATCATAGTTGTAGTCTGATATTTTTTACGGTCCCATATCTCCTGAGTGACAGTGTTGTGTATACTATTGCACAACCATAGAAAAAAATATTCCCAGGTGTGATGGTACACAAATATACCAGACCTAACAATGGCACAAAACATTTTCAGATAGGCTGCAAGTCTTGTAGATTGCTTCCACAATTCACATTAAGGTTTCTTGCAAGATCATTTATTTTAAAATATTGCTGACAGATAGTTCTTGTACTTACAGATATTTTAAATCCCCCATTTCACTCTTAAAATAAAAAATGGAACAAAGCATAAAACACACACGTCCACCCCCAAATAACAGCCCCAATAAAACTCGATTTGAACAAGTGAGAAAAGCCATCTACATTCCTTTTAAATGTAATGGTAAGTAGATGCTACATTTACAATTTAAACATAAGCCTAATAAATGCATGTTTCAAACCTATTGCACAAAAGCATAAGTAATGCTCTTTATCCATACAAAATAAAAACATACAGATGAAAGCTACTCAAGGTAAAATGAAGAAGCTTGTAGAAACATCTTACAATTTCAATTTATATGCCCGTAAATAAAACTGGACCACTAAAACCAAAAATACTTGTATGGTAAAATGAGACAGAAGGCTTAAAATAGAATAAATAATTTTATAAAGTTAAAATTTAAACCCCCAAATCTTATTTAAATTCAGTATTATATATTCTATCTGAATTCTTTATTTTTACTGAAAGTATACTTAATGAGACTCTAAGCCCAGGTGATTCATCAGTCTCACTGCTGCTGAGGATAATGCAACAAGATACTTCCTTATTGCAACTATTTACCAGCGTAAGAAATTGTAAAAAATACTTCACAGTAATGGCATCTTCACAAAAGCCAAAATCAACTACCATGATCTCATCAGGACTAAGAAATATGTATGGTCGAATCCAAATTTCAGTCCAACTTTCAACAGTATCAGGGTTACTTTACCCAATATAATCTTGATATAAATTGTCTCTTAAGTGTCACAGAAATTCAACAAGGCTCTGACCCAAAGAAGACCTTGCTCTACACTGTAGTCTTTTAGTGAGACTAACATATGGTACAGACAGAGTCACACCACTTCTGAGGGCAATTTTTGTAGTGAAGATATTATCACATGTGATTTAGAAAAACAACTGAGTAATTTTGGAGTTTCCTGTTGGTTTGGGGTTTTTTTGTTTGGTTTTCTTCGTTCGTGGTTTTTTTTTTGTTTTTTTTTTTTTGTTTTGTTTTGTTTTTGTTTTTGTTTTTTTTGGTGGTTTTTTGTGGGTTTTTTTTTTTTTTTTTGGTTTTTTTTTTTTTTTAACTGATGTGGTTTTATCAGATTAAACACATTGCAAAAGCAGTTACACACAATTACAAGCAAAAACCCCAGCTATAGGTATTAATACTGGCTTGAATTTATGTATCCATATAAACAGAGTTTTCTATATACTGATAGCACCATAACAAATTCAAGTGATTCTAAGGATGGTTATAAACTTATGAGTTTTGTATTGTAAGTTGTTACAGCAAGAGATAGATTTGAAAGGCTTCTGAATTCGTGTATTCGTAATTAATTTCTCAGTTGCTCAAGTACATAAGGAAGAAATGACATGCCAATGTACTTTAACAGCACTGTGTCAGTATCTAGTCATACAAAAGTTTCCTGCAGTACACACACTTGAGGTAGACAGATCTCATTTATATGTGTATATGTATATATATTTTTGTTTGTGTGTGTACATATATATATATATATATATATATATATATATATTCTGATTAAGGTGGTTAATCAGAATGCTGTCTGGCAGCTTTAGTTCAATGTCTACATCAGGTACAGCCACTGTGTGTATACTATGGGTGCACAGAGCCGGGACCCTTACAGTCCTGTCCACATTCTCAGGGCCTCAGTGGCAAAGCCAGCCTCTTATTTACACTAGAACAGTAACAATCACGTAAGAAACAGCTCCAGAGAGGCCCATTATGTCAGCTTGTGTACACATCCACACCACCTGCATTGACTGCTTTCATGGAAAGTTTTAAATATGGTAGACACATGATCTTGTTTGCTCTTTTCTGCCAGATCAAGTAATGCTAAAGACAGAAAAAAAAGCTGAAAATACACAAACAGCAAGACAAAATCAGAGCCAAATTTGATTCCATGAATCACAGACATGCACACAAACACCACACAAGAACCAGATGTGGAGTTCTGCATAACCTAAACATTCAAATGCAGCTATCTTAAGACTTTCAGCCGCAAGGACAGCAGCATGTTCTGGCCATTGTGTGGCTCTCCTTTCCATCTCCACAATTCAGGAGGCTCCCTTTCATTCTCTCCTCACATAATTTCTTTTTCATTTCCTTGCTACTCACACCTGTGACTGTAATCAAAAATAAGGAGCCCTGTTGTCAAAGGTAAGCACAACCAGCAGCTGAGCTGGAAAAGGAGAACTGAAGCCACAAGAGGGACATTAAGGGAAATGTGCTGAGGAATGTAGGGCTTTGAAAACTCAAGAGGAAGAATATTTAAAATGCTTAGATAAATCTCTTGCAGTATCAGCTTCTGGTTACTAAGTAACACTTTCTAGCAGAAGAAGCAAAAGAGCACAGCAAGAGGAAGCAGAGCTACTTATCCAAAGACAATTTATCAAAAAATAACAGGGTTTAATAATAGGAATAGCGACTAGCATTTTCAGCTGACAGGAAAAAATTCCTTCCAAAAATCAGGTTAACTATTTCCAGCTGGCAATAATAGGGCATACACTGTTTTCAGTGACTTCACACCTGTGCCAGACAAATGTTCTTACAATTGTACTATGGACGATACACAGTGGATATAGCTTGCAGAAATCACTTTCAACTACAGTTTTTTAAAAGCCAATTATTTCCAAAAGCCTTACAAAAAGTGCAGTGAGCCCTGCTAAGTGCCATAGAGGGTTCTTTCTATAACATAAATAGTTATATGTGTACACAGATGTATGTACCCATACATACATTAATGTGTATTACCTTGTATCCATTAGGGCTGATGCAAGGAAAATTACTAGTTAAGGCCAAAAGGTGCTAAAATAATCTTGTCTTGACTCCCCCTTCCTCCCCATCCCATGTAAGTTAGGAATTGCAGCAAGGAAAATGCCATGGTTTCATAAGAAAACAGCTGAAAAAATTTAAAGCTGCCCATAAGTTTTAATCAGTGAAATGAAAAATCCACAATACTCTCAAAGTTGTCCAAGAGCCACTTTTTCAATAGCTAGAGATAGCAAATTCTCTCTAAATTAAAAACTGATTTCTGCAAGCCACAAATACATCAGAAATGTTTATTTTTTAAGAAATTCACAAATCTAGCACTTGTGAGTATTTGTCATTATGTGGTGCAATTTATACCACAGCAAAATATAGATCACAGCACATTAAAATCAAATGAAATTATTTCTATTAGTCTTACCAAATTAACACGTATACAGAAGTATCAAAACTTTATTAAAACACAAGGTGAGGGAGAGCAATATCTGGGCAAAAATGACAAATTTACTGGTTTCCCAGATCTTCTTACGTTTTCAATGCAGCATAATAAATTATCACCAGTCACTGTATTATCAGGTATGTTCAATGCTCTACAGAATAACTTGAATAAAGCCAATGCAATCAGGCATACTATATAAGACAATAACACTTTGCAAAAATATAGTTTTTAAAGATATAGAATGCAAGAAGTAACTAAATGCAACTTGGTGTCAAAAGCAACATATTTATATCACCCCACAACACTCAAACTTTTTTTCTGTGTGTAACTGTAAGAGACAAATCAGGCTGAGCTACATGGAACTGTGAAGTGTTTTCAGTATCTGTAAACTTAATGCTGGTAGTGTCTTGCTGAGTTGAAACTTCTTTCTTCCGTACAAAAAAAGTATAAATATTGTCTGCCCAGAAGTCTAGGTAACACATCCCTAGAAGAAATATTCAGGGCAGCCCACTATGAAAGCCCTCCAGTCTTCCAAAATTATTCAGCTGGTTTGTGTCATGTGATTAGTGACGCACTAAGAAGGTGCCAGATGATAGTCTCTGCAAAAAGCTCTGTCCAGAAGGACAATAAAGTTCCCTTACAGCAAGTCCATTTTGGGTCTATAATGTAGCAGTAGAGGTGCTTTCTGCAAGACAGAAATACCAGTAAGTTAAGAAACAAATCCAGAACTAACCTGCTAAGAAGGAAAAATTTCTGCGTCATAAATTAAAGCTTCATTTAAATACAAGAGCAGCTATCTGATCTGTCAAAAATTCACCAAGACAAAGACAAGGTGCAACTTCATCTGTGGGGCTCAAACAAGTGGTAAAGAATCCTTTCCACTTTATCTCAGGAGCAGATCTGTTTATCTTGGAAAACTCCCTGAAGTAAGGGATGTCTAGAAAGCAGCATTAGAGTATGTGGTACTTCACATACTCTAATAACAGCTCTCACTTGATTCCTCCTCTGTGAAAGCATCTGTTGATTTTTTTACAAATAGGCAAACATCCACACCACAACATCCTGCACCATGGACTTCTGTGTCTCATAAAAACAGTTACTTCAGCTTGTTTGTTCTGGACCTTCTGCATCTCAGTTCCATTTTACACCCACCATTTATTTCACTTGGGAGGGCAGTTTACAGTTCTGCTTTCTACATGACTCACAATTACACAGATCTCTCACGGGTGAAGAGTGGACTGAACAGATGTACATCAATTTGATGCTCATGTCTGGTTCACTCAACTACACCACAAAACCCTAACATTTGCATTGTATCCTTTTATCTATACCTACATTCAGCTTCAGATGTTTATTAATCACCTGTCACTCAGAACTGTAAAGACTTCATCCAATATTTTATCATCAATCTGTCACTAACCTAATTAATGACAGTGATGTCACTGCACTGGTAATGAACTACTCAAATCCATTTCCATGTCATTCAGAAACACCATATGAAATAGATTTCAGCAGGATTCCACTTGTGACATCTCTGCATTTTTAACACTGACCACTGATTTTATCCTGTGACTCTTACACAGGTCAATTATTTTTTAATTCCAAGACAGAAAAATGCTCCTCTACTTCCACACGGACCTCTTCTAGATATGCATCCAGAGCCACCGAGTGATTTCACCTCAGTGTACATGGTATGCTCAGAATGTGTTGCTTTTGCATTACAAATACGAACTTGTTCCAATAACTCCATGTATACATATACTGACTATGTTCAGTGTTGACTTCCCTCCCAAGTGTTCAGTTTTGCTATTCATTCTTACTGCCTGAAGGGGTTAAAAGTAATACTTTTTGTAACTTCTGCTTCCTCTGACAGACTTGATAACAATTTGACAACTAATACAGTGTTCCCTTTTTTCTTGCTATGAATACTTAATTCTCTTTTCCTTAATTTACTGGAAACAAATAAATACTTGGTGTCTAAGGATATTGTAGTAGATACTTATAAAAGTACCTTCCATAAAGGTAAACCACAGTATATTCCAAATTATCACTATTTTATAAACATTTTATTTGGCCACTTCATTATTTACATTGAATCATTGTGTCGTACCTTAAATCTCCATCTAGTAACAACTACAAACTTGAGCGTATGGTCCTTGCCAAGAATCTCTTCATTGCATAATATGTCCAGCTGACAAAATAAAGGTGACAGTTAATTCATTGGGACCCAATGCACCAAACAACATATTTCACATAACACATTTCACATAATACAAGACTTTTTTTTCTCTGAAGACACTGGTACTCGTAATCCTGAAGTTGCCCTGCAGACAAAAATCATACCAGGAAAGAAAAGATAATACCTGCTCTCAACATAAAGTACTGAAAGACCATGTCAACACCTGCCTAAGAAATATAGTATGATAAGAATTTAATGTTTGATTTATCTTCCCAAGCAGCACTAAGGTCCTTTCCTGAATGCTTTACATGCTTTTAAAAGGTTGAATACATGAACAATGGGACAGAAATCTCAAAGAGAGCTGTTACTGAGCATACTATGGTTTTTTTTTTCCTAACACCAGTCAGGTGGCATTGTTACAAGGGCAGCAGTTTTTTCAAAAAACACCATCTGCCATATACTTATATGTGACATTTACAGGAATTTTACAGATACTCAACAGGTATTTTTTGTTTTCTATCACTGTTTCAAAAAACCTTGATATTAGAAACAGGGAGGATCTCAACATACAAGCATGAGGATCATATGACTACTAAATCAGCTGAACTACAATATCTTAAAATGAACTAAAACCAGGGAACATGTATGAAAACAGCAAGCCCCACGAAGGTGGCTTATCTTACAATGTTTTTACCCCACAGCCCAAAAAGGCCTGTATGTACATACAGTCCACTTACATGGCAGTAACTCAAACCTCAAATAGTCTGTATCAAGCAACCAAGTAACCACATGCTCAAATTCTCCTTCTATGTTACTTGGTACTGGTACAACGATTACACGATCATTTATGTAATTTTTAAGAAGGCAGAAAGGGATAACAAGGAAATAAACAATACTCCAGAAAAGTTTTTCCTTCAGTAGAAACCAAGTAGATTTTTAAGTTACATCTTAGCACACTGGACTGGAGGGCTTACACATGCATATACCAAAAGAACATATTAAAAATAAACCCTTTTGAACAATCCTTGTAGCTATGAAGCTGCTGGGCTAAATCCAGGAGTCAACCACCTCTGAGCCAGCTGAGAACAAGATGGGATACATAGTTTTGTTTTAGGAAAACTGGCAGAGTCTGGGGATATACTTGAACCCTAAGAGGGAGAGAGTGTTTGAATTGTACAGGAGCTATGAAGGAAAAGTGATAAGAGATGCAAATTGGCTGTTGACAAGTTTGAGCAGCAAGGTGTTGACACACTGGACTGGAAAGCAGATGATTTGATTTGTATGAAATGTCTTAATGAAATTCAGTGAATCAGTGTCATAATATGGAATTGAGAGATGTCAAGCTGGGAATCAAGAGAGATGCCCAGAAACTGTAACCAAGATCCAGCCAAGTGATAAACAGGGGCTGCATTCATAGTTTGCCACTTTCCATTTTTGAATCTGGTCTAGGAGAAATTCAAAGTATTGCCTTTCCTTCTGTACCTTTCAACTTAAATTCTTCCCATGATACCCTGCAAAGACACGTAAAAGTAGACATCTGATAACACTCTGGCTGTGGTAGGCAGCAGCTTCAGACTGAGCTTCACTAAGACACAGAAAAGGATAATGTATTTGTGCTGCTTTCTTTTCAACTGGGCTTCAGTGTTGAAGTGCTGGTTTCTGTCTGGCCGCTGCAGAGTGCAAACTTCCTAAAATGCTGGAGATGAACTCAACTACAATCTATCAAACAAATCATCTTGCCAGAGTCCATTTCAACACACGTGGAAGCACATAACCAAGCCTTTTTGTTCAACTATTTGTAAATGCACATTAAAAAATGCAGTGCAAACTAAGTGGAAAGTCCTGTACAGACCCAAGAAAGGACAAGAAAATTGCTATATAACATATAATTCAAGAAGCAGTGTATGCTTCTGTTTTCTGAAAATAAAATCAGAATAAAAGACATCCTTTTGCAAAGGAACAAACCCACCCCTTTCAAGTTTTTGTATCTGTAAACTTATTTTTAAAAATTAAAATATTACCTCATTAAAAGAAGAAAGGTTGAGTTTTTTGGCAATAAACTTCTTTAGATGCAAGACTGTTGCTTGTGCAGAACAACGAATCCATTTTCGTTTCAATCCACGCAGTTTGCTGCTATTGCACTCCAAGCAGATGCTTACCTTCAGGAAAAGGCAAAAAATCAGGAGTTGGCTGCAACAATTTTCTGCAGTCCCCTATGTATTCCACATGCAGTTTTTATTAATCCAATACAGTGAAGTACAGCACTAGCGTTCTTTAAACTGAAAAACCTATTAAGAAAACCACATGTTCTAAGATTTCATAAGTTGAGTGGTAAGTAATAAGACAAAAATCTTCAAGTAGTAATTTTTGATGTTGGAACAAGGAGGCTACTTCAGTCCAAATTCATAGGCGGTCAATAGCTTAAGAGGACCACATGATAAAAGCTAGAGCAAGAAAGCAGTAAGAAAACCATTGTCAATTCTTAATGATTGCTTCTAACATAATTTCTAATTGCCAATGCAACTGTTAATCTAGTTTAATTGTAACATGTTTAGAAAGAATGAATACAAATGCTATGACAAATATTTCAAATGCTCACTTTTTTTCCATTCCAGCTATTCATTACAGTCTAAATTCTTTGTGATGGTATGCACTTGTATTGCACTAGGAGGATCTAGTAACAAGTATAATCCCTTTGAAAGTTCCCTTACATGGCAACTGAGAAGAAAATTAACCCAATCTAAAGTTACTCTGGACACGCATAACCAGAAAACTTAAAAGGCATGGCTTGTTTATACCAAAGGGAATTTTCACCTTCAAACAAGCTTTGTGTTTGAAACTTAACAGTGGGCTTCCCTGCTTTTATGATATTTTTATGATACACGGCTAACACTGACTTAGTATTAAAGGTTGAAAACAAAATACGTATTAAGTTAGTAAGAGTGCTGTCAAGGAAGCTTCCCTGTCTGACCATGCAGGAGCCACTCTGGCAGTCACATTTGCACCACCTAAACTGGGACTGAAGCCACTTCACAGCTACACCCCTCACACTCACATTCAGACCAGGATTCCTTACCAACTCAACCCCAGGTTTCCCATAGCAGAGTCTCAGACATCCAAGTCCTCTGAGAAGGGGCCCTGAACAAAGGAACCCCTGGGCTTTCATACCCTAGCAGCACCAAAGTCTGGGGGTCTCAGCTCCTGCTGTGTCTCAGTGTCCAGTGCCCAGGCTGATGCCACAGGTCCCTGTGCCCCTTCCTGTGCCAAGGGTTGGCAGTTCATGGCCTCTTGCCTCGGGCTCCCATCCAGAGCTCAGCCTGCAGCTCTCATTGCAACTGCACCCAGATAACTGCACTGAATGTGTTAACAGTGCCAGAGGGTTAATTCATAATTATCAATACACATTCAGTTTAATGTATCATGGTAACACTGGGGCACATTCCTGTAGAAGGTAGAAAATTACACAAATTTGTTTTGACACCAAACTTTGAAGACTCATAAACAGAACTATAAAGACATTTGCATGAAGATTTGAATGTATTCTCCTGCCAAAACCCAAAGGTAAAACCTCATGCTTACAAAAAAGCATTGCCCAAACTGCGTCGTGTTTGTATCAGAGAACAGAAAAAGTAGCTTGAAAGAAGCTTATTTTCTTCTCTGTTAGATTATCAAAGTTACTTTACAAAAACACAACAGCTAAAACACAAGATAAAACTAGAGCATGCCCTATGATCCCACCTGTTCATCACTTCGGTGGTAGTCATTATCTTCTTCCTGTTTTTCCTCCGAAGTTTCTTTATTTATATTTTCATCTGCTTTAGTTTCACCTTAGATTAAAAAAAAAAAAAAGATATATGGGATACATATATATTATTTTCATATATAAATCCCAGATATACTCAACAGCATTATTAGCTTATAGTGCTAATACAATTAAAACAGCACGTTTCAGGACCGCAGTATAGAATAAGCTTTGCTATTCCCAAATTGTGCTTATCGGCTCAAGCAACACTTGCAGCCAACAGCCCGTGACATGAAAGAGGAGAACACCTATGGAGTTAAACTGCTAGCAGCACAGAAGCTGGGTAACTTCACAGTCCCCATGTAGGCACTACTATGGAGACAACTTTGCCACAAGCAACATGCTATTAACAGCTAAAACCAAGAATTCTGTGCACAAATAAGGGACAAGGCAACAATCCTAGGCTGATTCTATTCCTTGCTGTTAGGAAACAATTATGACTGTAATATACCCACTGGGCACATACTTCCAACAGATCTGTCTATCAATTTACTATACGTCACCCACCAAAGACAGAATAAATAAAGGACTATTTACCATTTCGATGAGAATCTAGGTGCTGTTTTGTAGAACATGTCTCCCCTTTGATGTCCCCTGGAACTTCCATGCCCAGTTTGTGATAAAACTCCCTTTGCTTTTTCATTTCCGCTGTTTAAAATTGCAAATATTAATCCCTGTAATAAAGTTCTAATGCAATATTTATGAAGTTATTCCAAATCCCTTCCCACTTAAGGATTACCAACAAGCGGCGGTGGTGTCATTATTTACTATCTTCTATCTCTCCTATCACATCAAGTTATGCCTAATCTTATTTTTCAGAATTACAAAAGCATAAAGTTATCTGTATAATTACTACTATACTATTACTGCTAGAATGAGATGGAATTTTAAATACTAATAGCTAATTTTGAATATCCCCCATTTTGAATATGACCGTATTTCAGTCAAAACATTGGTTTTGAATTTTTATTCATAGTTCTGATTTTCAATATCCCAGAAATAATTTTTAAAGTATCTATTTAATCACATTGATATTTGAAAATGCGCTGGTTAAAAAGAAGCTTCAACAGAGTAAAATACTCTATTTAAATGAAAGCTTCAACATACATTAAGACCAAAAAAAACCACTGAGCAATATTTATAAAGTCTTACTTTAGTTTAACAGATCTCATGTCAAAGAGGATTATGAAAAGAGTAATTGAAAGTTCTCTAATAAAAAAGAACTCTCAAAACAGCAGAAACTAAAAGCATTTTAAAATTGTATTTTACCTCTGAGAATTCTAGAAAGCTTGCATAACAGGTATTCAGTTTAACAAAAACAAATTAGAGTCATGGTATGGCAACATTCAAAAGCTGAATGACTATTTTGCTTTACATAATACTGCTTTTGGAAGAAACATCCCATGTTGTCTCCCACCACCCCCACACTCAGTTGCTGCTAGTACAGGTATGAAATTAAATTAATTGCTAAAAATTATACAAGTGAAAGAGTCTAGTTTTCTGTATTTTTTCTCCCACCCCTTTTTTCATCACTTGAAACTTTCTTTTTTCTTTTAATGTCAAAGAAGTACAAACTGACCTTTAAAAAGGTCACACCACAACTTACCTTCTTGGAGGCCTGGCACAAGTTTGTAAACAATATCTTGCATTGTTCTGTCATGACTAGCAAGGAAAAAAACAACAAAAAAAACAAAAACAAAAACTTAAGTTCATGATCTTGATTGAAAACATTTCTCTCTAAAAAGTTCCAGTACTAACCATATGCAAAAATCTCAAAATTCACCTAAGAAGAATTTTACTTCTCAATCAGTATTTCTATCAAACCAGAAAGAACAGCAACACAAAAGAAATTATGAAAAAGTACAAGCCAAGACAGAAAACAAATGAAAGTTTGAGAAAGACTAGGCTGTAGAAGAATTCACCCCACTGAGTATGTCTTTCTGCACCAAGACAAGTATGTCAGTAATCTCAAATTCTTTTCCAACTTAGAGGTAAACTCATTTTTATTACAACAGAATCAATAACAGCTTGTTTCTCACTCCTATAGACTAATTTCTCACATTTCTAGATTAGTTGTGTTTACTAGGATTCTTCTAAAATGCATGAGTTCACAGAAAAAAGACCACAACAAACTAAATTTTACTTTATTCTTAAAAGGACAAAGTAACTGTGAGAAACATTATGTAGCTAAGTAGCCTGTAGTGGTAGTATGGCTCAAATGAAAAAAAGGTAATAATCCCACTGCAAGCAGAACAGTAGGGCCAGTTAAGATTCTAAACTTTAATCCCAGCTCACCTAGAAAAATCCAGTTCTAATCTAAAATAAGTTATGTTCTCAAAGAAATTAAATATTATATTAAATTCCTATTAAGAAATAGTATAAGAAGCATTTCAAGTGTCTGCCTTGACTGCTGCAATGCCATTACCTCAAAAGTGTCTGCAGTATCAAGTCCTGAATTGAACAGAAAAGGCTTACAAAAGTAGTCTCAGGCTTCTCATCACCTGACATGAGCATTTCACAGCAGTAGAGATCAGTAAGCAAGTACAGAAATGGTGACAAACCAAGACATTTACAAACAGTAATTACAATATTCTAAGTAGCACTACAAGATTCAGAATATCACTTATCCTAAATTCATGTAATTTTCACCAGCAGCAATCCCATTTGTACAGGCTGAGATTATGAAGTGTCATTTATGGACTGCAAACACATTGCCAAAATTACTTGAACAAAAATATGTAAGACATCACCATTAAATCAGAGGTGACAATTTGGGGGTTGGAACTAGATCATACAGATGATCTTTAAGGTCCCAAAGAATTTAAGATTCTATGATGCTATTTAACAGTATTTAGAAATGTAAACAAAGAGATACATTTGGTTTACCTATTTTTCAGACAGACAGAGATAAATAGGAGTTTAAATCTCCATTTTCAAACACCTTGTGAAACTCCGGACTGTCAATTATTTTTTTAAAAAGGTAAATAAATATATCCAAAAGTAGGCTGCACAAAGTCTGTTTCAGTTTCAATGGGGCAATAGTTCAAAACTAGTTTAAGCAGCTTACTTAAGTTGAAGTGTATTCAACAATAAAAAACAAATAAAAAATTGCCTTCTAGCTGCTCTCAATATCATGTTGTTTCCTGGCCCTTTTAGCAAAAGACCCAGGTCTTTGAACCAAGGTAAACATGTCTTACATGTCATTTATTCATTCTTGCCTATTTGCATGTACTTGTCCCTTTAATTATACACTCACACAGGAGTATGAGTGTATTATATGAATGTGGAGACAGCATACTTAGTTTCAGGCTCCTGAATGAGGATGAGCTTGAGCAATGCAAGTGTGTATAGAACATGGACAGTTTTCTGTAAAAGTGCAATCAGACTCATTTGCTAAAACCATTGCTTCAGAAATTGTTGCAGAAGTGAGAAAGGCACATTGAAAAATGCTATGAACAAACACAAGCTCTTCATAATAGAAGACAAAACACTACTTGATATGCAACAGCTAATGCAGACACATTATTACAACGTATTTTCATCAGCAGGAGGAAAAGAAAGAGAATGTCTTTTCTGGCAAGAAAAAGAGGAAAACACAACAAAAATACTTAGTGAACATGCAATTTGACTATGCAAATGCAGCTGGAAAATAAGGAGGAGACTGGCAACAGCCAACATGGCTTTCACTATGAGCAAACCACGTCTGACAGATTTGGTGGTCTTCTCTGATGAGGTTACAGAGACAGTGGTTACAGTGGATGAGGAAAGGGTGAGTCATGGCATCTACCTGGACTCATGCAAAACATTTGATGCTGTCCTGCACAACACCCTTGTCCCTAACTGGAGAGACAGGGATTTGACTAATGCAGCACTTCGTGGATAAGGAATTGGCTGGATGATTGCACTCAAAAGTGATCAACAGTTAATATCCAAGATGAGACCAGTCACAAGGTCACACAGGGGTCAGTACTGGGATCAATGCTGTTTAACATCTTTGTCAACAACAGTGGGATTGAGGGCACCCTCATTAAATCTGCCAGCAACACCAAGATGTGTGGGGCAGTGGACAAGCTGGAAGGAAGGAATGCTGGAAGGAGGTGGGTCCATGTGATGCTCAAAGTTCAACAAGGCCATGTACAAGGTCCTGCACCTGGACTGGGGTAATCCCAAGCACAAATGTAGGCTGGGCAGAAAAGTGATTGAGAGCAGCTCTGAGGGGAAGGCCTTGGGGATATTAGCAAATGGAAACATCAGCATGACCTGGCAATGTGCACTTGCAGTCCAGAAAGCAAACTGCAACCTGGGCTGCATCAAAAGAAACTCAGCAGCAGATCGAAGCAGGTGATTCTGTCCTTCTACTCTGCCTGCAAAAGCCCCCACCTAGACCACTGCTTTCAGCGCTGGGGCCCCCAAATAAGAAGGATGTGGACCTGCTGGAGTGAGTCCAGAGGAGAGCCATGAACATGACGAGAGGGATGGACTTCCTCTCCTGTGAAGACAAGCTGATAGAGTTGGAGCTGTAGAGCCTGGAGAAGGAAGACTACAGGGAAACCTCAGAGCAGCCTTCCAGTACATGCAGAGAACCGAAAAGAAGGCTGGAAATAGACTTTTTACACAAGCATGTAGTCATAGAACAAGGGGGAATAGTTTTAAACTAAAAGATAACAAATATAGGTTAGCTAATAGGTAGAAATTCTTCAGTGAGAGTGCCAAGGCTGGAAGAGGCTGCCTAGAGACATTGTGCATACCCCATCCCCAGAAAGATGGGGGGGCAAGGTTCAGTCCAGGCTTCATGAAACTTTGAGAAACCAGGTCTAGGTAAAAGGTGCCCCTGCCCATGGCAGGGCAGTTGGAACTAGATGATTTCAAAGGTCCCTTCCAACCCAAACCATTTTGTGATGATTCTATGACATTCTTATCTGCTCCTACGACCTAAGCAGACCTTTGAAAGATTAACTGAACAACAAAGCTGAAAATTATTTCTCTTATTACTGTCAGACACTGAAAAGCACTGTTCAACTGAGACTAATTTTTGATAATTTTGTAAAAGTGTAATTCCTACAAATGTTTCATATATATAATTTTTACAACCCAAGCATACAAAATGAGGAATTACTATATCCCATTAAAAATCATGCAGAAATTAAACATTTGAGTGTATAGTTTACTTGTTTTAAGTCTGGAAGAAGCTGCCATGCTAAGGCCTTGCAAACTCATAGCAGAAGTTTCATGCTGTATCTCCTCCTCAATCTCCTTCATACCTCTTTTTCAATGTTTAACATGCTGATAAGCATGAATGAAAATTTTGAGAGAAGCCGTAGTGTATCAAAGGGGATGAACCAGTCTAGAGTGAAGTTACCTGCACTTCTGCTTTTATACTTACCCAATATACTGTAATGGGTGGCTCTGATGTATAACAATCCTACATGTTGGACAGGTGTTGTTTTCCTCCAAATATTTCACTAGGCAACTTCTACAGACTAATAAAAAAGACATTCACAATTAAAAAGGAATAAAAGTAGCATAACAGAAGTCTGCTTTTATACAGTCACAGAATGCACATTACTGAAATTTACATGAAGTTCATTTTTCTACATCGTAAGTGCATGATGTCCTATCTTGCAGAATACAGTTTCCAGTACCTTTCATAAATTTTCCTGATATAGGGAAAGGATGCACTAGAATTAAAGCACCACACCTACAAAAAACCTTAACACAGTACACAACACAAAATCTCACTTCAAAATTTACTAGAACAATTTCTAGCAGGTCAACATTCAGCTTGCATGGATGACATTACAGGAACGATTTGCCATTAAGATACTAAACAAAACATATTTGCTTTAACCATGGCACATACAGAACAAGTAAACTTTCAAAGTAAACTATACACCACTCTCCTCTCAAAAGTGCCCCAAAACAGTACTCATAAAATACACTACTGCATGATATCCTCACTCACTTGAAGTTACAGCTGAGAAGGTATGGAGAAAAGAAGGGAGGTTTTCTTGAAGTGCACTAGTTCATGTAGTCTTGGTATTAATGCACTTACCACAAAAAAAAAAAAAAAAAAGGATTTCTGTAACTCTAGTGCCATCTACCTCTCAAACAAGAAGACAGTACAATTACATAAACACCCGCTGACTAAAAAAAAAAGTAACAGTAAATGAAGTGCTATAACTTTGCACTGTGTTTTGCATTTACACACCTAGGATGACAGCACTGTTGGTGGCAGAGGTAAGACAAAGCCTCATCTTGCACAGCAGCTTGTTCCAGCAGAGTGCCAGAACAGTAGATCCATTTGCAAAAGTGAAGACAAACTCCATTCCTACCAAGCCAATGAAAGAATCTGACAGAGAAAGCAGGGACAGGTATCCTGGAAAGAGTATAGGGATGTTGCTAACTTGGGCAGGGAAGTGTCAGAAAGGTCAAATCACAGCTGAAGCTGAACTTGGCAAGGGATATGAAGCATTATAAAGGGTTTCTTTAAGTATGTCACAAAAAGAAGGCCAAACAATGTGCAACCCCCAGATAAACCTGACTGGAAAACCAGTAGCAATGGACAAGAAGATACCTGAGGTATTCAATTTTTCTGCCTCAGCCTTCTCTAGCAATTTCTCCTCCCACAGCTCTCGCACAGATGAACCGCAAAGCCACTGGGGGTGTAAAATCCCTTCTACTGTGTGAAAAGATCAGATTTATGAGCACCTGGCAATGTGAATACACGTAAGTCTCTCTGGGACCTGATGAGATGTGTCCCAGGGTTCTCAAACTGGCTGATGTAGCTGACAAGCCACTAACAGCGATAGTCCTGACAGTCAGGTGAAATCTCCTGTGACTAGAAAAAAGGGAAACACTGCTTCCACTTTCAGGAAGTGGTAGAAAGGATGAGACCTGGAAATCAACAACATGTCTGCCTTAACTCTGTGCCTGGGAAGATCATGGACTACTAGAAGCTGTGCTAGAGGCATGTGGAGGACATTGAGATAACTCCAGACAGTCAGCACAGCTTCACCAAGAACTCTAAGCATCTTGATGCTGCTGAAGATGCCCCTGCCCATTGCAGTGGTCATGTATTATGTGATTTTAATAGTTACCTTCCAACCCAAAGTAATCTCTGATATCTAAAACATCATCCCATTTTAGTACATCTTCCAGCTTGGTAAACACTAGCTCCTCCTAAAATGAACTGGTCACAAGTTAGCTAATGTTCTGGCAGGTTTCAGTCTGAGCACAGCATCCAAATAAATGCCACTAGATGGCTTATGAAGGGTGCTGCAGCCATCTAGGTTCTTTTTTTCTGGGGTCAGGTTGAGATTATAAACTCTCCTGAAACTAGAAGTCTTTGGAATAATGGACATGCAACATGGAAATCATTCTACTGTCTGAAACAATATTATTTCTAGAATTTTCCATTACTTTGGTTTTCCAGTATCTCTGATCTCTGTTCACCCAGACATACAGGCACTGATTGTGGACATGAACTTAGCTGTACATTTTCTGATTTCTTAAACACATCAGAGAGGTTTAATCAGAACAGGAACAGGCAAGGCTAATGCTCACTTTTTTATTTTAACAGTTTCACTTCTCTTGACTTTTTTCATTTCTGTATCTAGTTCAAGCTGACCTTTTATCATCCCGATGCACTCAGAAGATGGTATGTTTCATAATGTGAGATTTTCCCTTTCATAACATAGGACAGTTTTCATATGTAAACACTAAAATACTGACATTATAAACACAAAGTTTAACAAGACCCGCATACATCATCTAGCCTAGAAGTTTAATCAAGGAACAGATACAAACCAAAAAAAGACTTGACTTTTTTTTTAGTTACTACTAATGAAGTTTTAGCAACTGATTCAGTGGCCTACCTGTCACCAACAAACTAAAACCACAGCAGAGAAATAAGCAGGAGAAAAATTGTTTTCTCCTAAATTCAGTTTTACAAAAATTCACTCTGTTCCTCCAGAGGACTGGTCTTGGTCCTCCAAATTACTTTCACTAAAGGACTCAAGAACTTCATTTACTAGTGAAGAATCTTTGAATGGCTAAAGATCAGTAAATTAGAGAAAAATTGAAAAGGGAAAAATGTGCAGTTCTGAGTAGAAGAGAATGAAAATTTCAAGTTGGTATAATTTAGAAGAGAATTCACTATCTCAACAGAGAGGGTAAATTCATTATGCATTTTGCAAGGATGCTTCTCCAAGAACATACATTATTAGCATTATCTTACACATTACAAACAATGCCAACATGTGTGAAGTTTTGTTAAAAAGACAGGACTCTGTGCCTCTTCTCAAAAACCTAATTCTACAGGGCACAGAGTGAAGTAGTATTCATAAAATATAAACTGTCAAAATAAGGGAGAAACAAGCCAAAGAAAACCCCAGAAAAAGCAGCAGGAAAAGGTAGTAAGGTGCATTTCCTGACTTTTGCAGCAAGCACTGTAGAACTATGGATCTATGCATTTCCTCCATAAGCAATATAAGAGATGGTGCAGATGATATCAGCTGAGGCGCATTTGTGAAATTTTGCTTTATTTTTAAAGAACAATAAAAAATTACTTCTCTCTAGCTCTCTGTCAGCCATGTTAACTTGTTATGATACTCATTTTGGACACAGTCTTCTAACTAGCAACAGTAAAGAAACTTGGGCAAAACTAAGTAGAAGTCTAGCTCTGAAAACAATACTATGGAAATTGAGACAGGAAGCAAGAAGGCTCTGGAGAGAACTTAAAGCAGTCTTCCAAAAGTTTAAGGGCACTACAAGAAAGACAGAGATGAACTTTGTACAGGGGCATGTACTGACAGGACAAGGGGGAATGGCTTCAAACTGAAGGAAGATAGGTTCAGATTAGATATTAGAAAGAAATTATTTATTGTGAGGGTAAGTGGCACAGGTTGTCCAAAGAAGCTGTGGACATACCATCACTGGAAGCATTCAAGGCCGGGTTAGATAGGGCATTGAGCAACCTGATGCTGACCCTGCCCATGGCCAGGTCATTGAATATAGATTCTAGAACCATTCTCTGATTCTTGGAATCATAGAACAAACCCTTCTACTGTCCTAGATTCTATGAGGATATTCAGAATGACATGAAGTGTGACAAATGCAACAAATTCATCAAGGCTGATAAACGGAGCTTCTAAATGGAATATAATAAAAAACATAATGAACTGACAAATCATGAACATTGCCTTTCCCTTTGTCAGATATAAAAGGTGAAGTCTGCCGACACTTTTTGTTTTATGATAAAGACACAGTCACCAAATAACTGCCTTCCAAGAAAATTTAGGACTAAGTCATTAGGCTAATTAAACAACCTACTAGCTTTATCAGAATAAACATAAATATTGTGAAAGAACAATTTTAAAACAGAGGATGGGTTGCAAGGTTTTAAGTCATCCTTCGCTTACATGAAAATAGAAATTCACAGAGTAACTTATCAACAAACAACTACTTTTTCACAGTGTTTTGGAATACAAGCTTATTTCTAGGATACAATACAACATACTTATTCTTTATTGATAAACTACTCTGTTTTCTGCAGAGGAATGGGAGAGAAAGAGACATCTGAAAGGCTCCAGGCAGAGAACATATGCTACATCAGCTGTCACAGAAGAGAGAACTAGGTATTCCACATTCCTTTAGCAAGAAGGCACACTGCATTCTTGAATATTTACATTGCCACTAATTGTATATGGCTTCAAGTTTATGCAGCACAGCTTTAATGTTCCCTCCATTTGCTTTGTTAAAAAAAGCAAATCATCTGTTAAAGAAAAGTAGTCTAGTAAAGCACATGCTCTTTGGCTGATGCAGAATTTGAAATTTCTACTGAAAACCATTACAATATATTTTAAACTTGCATATCAAGTTTAAAAAAAAAAAAAAAAAAGCCAGAGACAAACAGAAACAAAGTCAGCAAGTTTAACTTAATTATACTTCTACTTACAGGTATGCAAGCATTCTGTTACAGTAGTAGCATCAATCAGGTATCCATTGCACAGACGACAGGTTATATGGGCATTAATGTCCCAAAGCTTAATCTTCCTTGTTAGCATCTTTGGTGTCTGTGGAAGAGACGCATCATAAAATAACACAGCTGTAGTCATTTGGGAATAAATTATTAACTTGTGTTAACCCAGCTTCAGACTTTTGTACAATGTACATGGATGTGTGGGCACAGTGGTGGCAGTAACTTTTATGTCACTTCACAGAAACTAAACAATGTAAACTCCACACTATTTTGCAAGTCAGTACTGCAAGAGCATAGAAAATGGCCCTTCCAGTATGCTACTAGTAAGTTCCTTTACCAACCAAAAGACTCAGATTTAAGGTGAAACCTACTATCCTGGTAACTTGAGTCATCATATTCAATCTAGTAATGATGGAAAACTCACAAAATATGGAGGAAGAAAATCCTCAAAGTAATTTCAGATTCAAAAGTATTTTGACAATTCAAAAGTCAAAGCAACTGTTCAGTTTAACCACACTTTTAAGTGTTTGCCTTGTGTCACTATGTTAAAGCATAATTTTGAATCTGTCTCTCAACAATCGGGCTGGAAAGTAAACCTTCTGAAATCCCTTTTATTTAAACAGAAGTAAACTGAAGACTATATTATAGATTAAAATAATTTCATTGGCAGAGGAGCAGTTGGTTGTGCTGAAACTTGAACTAGACATTTTACCTTTCTTTTGAGCATAGGATGGCATAATCATCTTTAAAAGGAAAAAAAAAATAGAAATCAAAAATGAAAAAGCTCATTTAACTTTTTTTGCAGTAACCCCAGCTGCTTAGAGAGAAAACACTACACAAAGCCCATGCCTTTACATTTTAAACACAGCTGTTATTATTTTTTTTCAAAACATTTTGAAAACTGTACTGTTACCAGAACTTGACCAGCATTCTACTCAATTAACAGAGCAGACTATACTTGCTTACCACCTACTATATTTGGTTCTCATACTACAGAACTCACCAAAGTTTTCCCTTAAAGTGATTTTACTGTCTCTGGCTCACAAATATTGGTTTTCATCTAGCTCAGTTTGGAAAACATTTCAGAATTTGAATGGAGACACATGTTCCCCAAGTTTCACACTGAACAAGGTTGTCTGATCTTAAATTTTGTCATATTTTTTTGTCTATGTTCAGTGAAGTGGCACTAAGGAAAAAGAACTGTCAAATGGCAAACTTCCACACCAATCTGAACTATTCCAGTGCAGTGAAGTACCAAATGTGCCACTGTAAACTGTGGAGAAACATATCCAACACCCACCCATTTAAATCTGCATTGTCCTATACAAAAAAACTGGGAAGATTTCCAGTTCTCATGGTTAAGAATTAAACAATGGGAGAAAAAAAATCAGTATTATTTTATAGTATTTGAGATTTAGTTATAAATCTAGTAACCTCCCATTAAAGAAGAATAAAAGAGCAGCTTGGTTTTGCAGTAGACAAAATAGGTGAGAAACATTTACTCAAAACCTGAATTACTTTCCTAATTGTAGAATTATTTTTAATCCTCTGAAAACCTGACGCACATTAAATCCTTTCAAGTTAGTGCATTGAATTCATCAGTTAAATGCTACTACATGAGGTATGTAAGTTTCTGTGATGCTGAGGAAGAGCTATTCAACATCACTCTTCAAGAAGAGCTCAAAGGATGGCATCAAGTCACCAGTTAATTTGAAAGTGGGCACGCTAAAAAACACAATTCATGACAGACAAAAGGGAAATTAGCCTAAACAGATCCTGAAAAAGGCAGTATCAATACAACTAGTTGCTTGTCTAGGCAGGAATTCAGAAGGTGTTCAGGACAACTACAGGCAGAAATCCAAGCACTTCTAAGGAAGAAGAGCCAAAGAATTAACAGTGCAATCTGAAGCAAAGAAGTTTATTTTCTAGAAAAAAAAATTCGGTTTTTCCTCCCAACAGTAGAGACAAATGCCGGCACTAGAAGAATCATCAACAAACAAACAAAAAAAAATTCAGATGGGGTATAATATTATGAGAACAGTGACTGAACCATATAACAAAGGCAAAAATAATACAAGATAGCAATAAAGCCCACTGTGCTAGGGGGAAAAAAAATGAGGATATCAAGAATAATACACACTTTTCCAACTTAATAGGAAAAAAAATCATACACATTTTGGTACTGGAAAAATGAGCATCTTCTAGAATATCAAGAGCATGCCTATCAAATCAACCTTATGAAAATTTCATACACCTTTGAAGGAAGACAGAAAGTCACTCTCATTAGATGTTTGAAGGACTGAAAATAAAAACTATTGGAAGAAGCAACAGAAAGGTAAGAGGTCTTTCCAGGGCAGTAGACACCTCAAAAGGTGATAAAACCTACAGGAGGAGATTTCTCCAGAAGACCTTCTGTAGCTGCCTTCTTGCAGCTACAAAACAAGAGAAGGATCTCTCCTCTGCTCATGCAGAGATCCAGACGTGGTTGCTTCAGCACACCTTTAATCTCCAATAAACAATGCAACTTTTAAGGTCTGTAAGCAAGCTATCAGTGTCAGACTTTATTTAAGCCAGCATATTCTACAATTGGGACCCACATCCTCCAGTCTTGGGGAAAAAAATAACTCAAAATGCCTCTCTTGCTTTTCAAAACTGTTAACATCTTACAACAAGAGGACTTATTAAAATTTTTTAAATTCATTAAAATCATATTTTAAAAAGGCCAAACACTTCATATCTATTTAGAAAGGTAGAGAGGAGGTTGCAAAAAATGGCATATTACCAAGATGTCAGTTCAGTCAGATAACATAAATGCTCAGACTTTGCAGAAAACTTGAATTGCTTCCTAGAGGGAAATAGAAAAAAAATTTAGCAGAACTAATGACACATATAAAGAAAAATAGAGACACCAATGTTACAACCTCATATAAGAAATTAAATTCACTAATCATAGCAACTAATTAAAAACATAAAGTAATTCCATATTATGTAAAGTAATTTCACATTTATCACCTGCTTGTTCTGTATCACTTCAGAGGGAAATAAATAACACAATTGCAGATTTCATAATCAACTATTTTTTTTCTCATTATTATTGCATTTGAAGATGAGACACAGTCATTCTAGGAAATACAAAGCTAAGCTACTATACACAATGCTTAAGAAGAAACACTCCATGTGGATTGGTAGCTAATACAGCAGGTCTTTCACTTTCCTATTTGGAATACACTATTAGCTCAGAAGGGGTACTAGCAATACTCAAACCACACATTTGTTCTTGGGAAGGCACCCCAAGATGCCCATGTTTCTACAGTCTAGTGCCAAACAAAAGTTAATCACCACTTCTATTGTATAAGACAGCCAAGTTGTTATCATCCAACCAAAATCTATGCCAGTAATCTCACACAAACTGGAACCAAACAGCAAGACTACACAACATCCTAGACATCAAGTTTGACTAAGAATCACACAAGCTATTTTTCTATTTTCCAGACAAATCCAGGTCTCCCTTAAACAACTTCCCTTTGAAAAGGGCATATTTTTTCAAATCTGAATTCCAGATGACCTTTTTCACAGAAAGAGGTCTTCCTATCTCTCAAACAGTTGAATGCTGAAAAGAAAGCTAAAAATGAATTCATATGCCTCCAAAACAAGTAATCTAACCTTAAAAACAAAAATCAAGCAAGTTTAAATACATATTCCCAAGAAACCATGCAGCTTAAAAGCACAGACAGATATCTGGATAACACATTGAGCCACTTGGTCTGACCTCAGTTTACTCTGTGTTGAGGAGCTGCATTATAGAGAATATCCTAAGTTGGAAGAGACCCATGGAATTGTCAAGTCCAAATCCTGAACTGCACAGGACATCCCTAATATCTCTCATGTGCCCGAGAGTATCGTCTGAATGCTTCTTGAACTCTGTCAGGCTTGGTGCTGTGACCACTTTGCTGGAGAGCCTGTTCCAGTGCCAAACCACCCTCTGAGGGAAGAACCTTCCCCCAATACCTAACCTAAATCTTCCCTGACACAGGTCATGCCATTCTCTCAGGACCTATTACAGGTAACCACCTCACATGCAGGACATGATCTTTTTCTAACCTGAATCATCATATGATCCTATGAATTTACTACCTCTGCCTATCGATGTGTTAAACAAGCTGAACTTACTACATTGACTGATCTCAAGCTGCTGATGACTGTTAGAAAATCACAGAAGACACTACTTCAATGAAGTTAGCAGGAGCTCAATATCTAAAACACCTAAAGCTGCTGTAAAAAGAAAACACACAGAATCAGGTTGACAATTAAGTCATGCACATCAGCTTGAACCAATAGTAGAAGTTTACTTTTCCAAAGCACAACCTAGACTGATACCTTCTTGCCTAAATATATATATATATATATATATATATTAAAAAAAAAATCTGACCAATAACGTATCTGCCCATTGACACTTTTTTTTTCCCACAGAGACCCACTAGACTGTGCAGGATTTAGTAGGAGTAGCAAGCCTCTAAAAGGGACCATCTACATTTGCCTTATTTTGTAATGTGACCTATCATGCACTGTAAAAGACATGCTCAAGAGCTTACAAATCTTTCACAGGATCACAATCAAGTTCAGAAGCAAAAGTTTCACAGAAAGGTACCATCCTATATAAAAACAGGTAAATTCAGAGGACAGACCAAACTGCAAACATTTACAGTATCATTTTCCAAACCTAATGGCTCATTTTAACACTGTGAACCTCAGGCTCCCACTAAACCCCCACAGCAGTCAGCAGACAAGAGAAAATACCATACCTTAATTTAGATTTTAGAAAGCCAAAGCCAAGAAAGGCAAATCTCTGTAAAACAGAAATTCTTTAGTTCTTCTAAATTAAATTGTTAGTTCTTATGAGATTTACCTGCTCAAATAGTAACCTATGACAGCAAGCAATCTCAAACTTTAAGAACTGTAGATAACATTGAAACTTTCAATCCACTGACTTAACCATAACACTTGATTAAAAAAAGTTCATCTCCCTCAAAACCATGTTGCCAGAATAGTAAGAAGTCACTACTCAGTTCTATAATCACAAAACTCTACTCAACTCACCAACCAAAAAAAAAAAAACAAAAACACCCCCTCCTCCCCCAAAACATAAACAAAAACCCACCTAAAAAAAGACACACAACACACCAAACTGAGCCTCAACTGTTTTTACAGGAAATGTACAATTCATAAAAAGTGTCCCTTCATGTCACATAGGATAATGTTATGGATATAATGAAGTAACCTCTCCAGGCTTCTCTAATCCAACCTTGCATTCAAAGCAGGCCACTACTTTCTGTTTCACTCAGAAATTGTTCAACAGTTAAGATTCCACAGCCTCTTTGGGCAACCTTTTCCAGTCCCCGACGACCCTCACTGGCAGAAAATGCTCCTACTGTCTCATAGGAACCTCCTGCATTGCAGCTTGAGTACAATGCCTCTCACCCTACAAGTGTGCACCTCCAAGAATAGTGCAGTATCCTCACCTTGATTTCTGTCCACAGGTTGTGTAGAAAATAGCAATAACATCTTCCCTAATTCTTAGCATCACTTTCTTTAGGAGTTTTGTAAACACTGCATAGAAAAAGAGCAACACCAAAATCTTACTCAATAGCTGAAGAGCCACTCTTAACCCAAGTTGTTAGTACTTCATCCTGGTTATTGTTTTGGAGGCAGAACAAATCAGCACTGCACTGCTTTAGAGAAATAGGAAGCCCTCTGAAGTGCTTAAAAAGAATTGAGAGATCCTGTTTTAAAAAGTTTAAAAAAGAAAATACTCACACCGATCTTTCTCTTACAAAGACAAAGCCTACTTTTCTAACATATGCCACCACATCTTGAAATGGATGGAAGACATGGTACAATAATTTCAATTTTGAATACACAGTTTTCTTAACAGCTGCCAAGCAATGAATTATTCAAAAACAACATACCAACAATGGAGAGAGAAGAGACACTTTCTTTCAGTGCTGGAACATGAAACCCCAAACAAACACAGAAAATTTTCCAAACATTCAGCTAACATGAAAAAAAGATAATTTGCAAAAAAGATTAGTATTTCTTTATCTTTGATCCAACTGACATTATTTTAAACCACACTCCTGGCATGGTGTCAGCCTCTCACTGTCTGGATGTTTACAAAACACCAAAAAGGGAGTGAGGGCATTTACAAAATCTGGACTATATTCCCAATTAAAAAAACAACCAACCAAACAAACCCACATACACACAAAGTCATGAGAGGCTGAAAGGGGACATGCACATTTCAGAAAGTCGACTTGCTTTGTTTGTACTCCATCCCCTTCGTCCACTAAGGCAGCGTTCTCTTTAAGATGATCAAGCAAAAAGTTAAGCAACATATTACAGGCCTCTCCACTAAAACTGATAAGACAAGCCTGCATATCTCAGCACAAGCTTTCACATTTCAGAGAGATGTCAGCATTGAAACTATTATCAATGCAAGATTACAGAGAGGATCAGCAGAGGGACTCCTCAGAAGTACAGCCTTATCATTTATAAGGAAACCAGTCCAAAATATTTTGGCCTACATGAGGCATACCTCTTAAAACAGCATTTCTTTTCAGAGTCTGCCATCCAGAGACCTGAAAAGACAGAAAAATAGTCTGAAAGTTAACATCCAAAATTCCTCAAAATACAGCTGCCACAAAGAAATACTCTGCTCACTAAATTTACCTAAGTATTTAGGTATCTCTATTAATTTAAGAGAACAGTAGGGCAGAAGCACTTGTAAGCAAGAAAAGGGGGGAAAAATTGATCCTCAGGAAAAATCAAGGAAAATAAGATTTAATATCGTCTCCTATTAGACAAGGAAAATTGCTCAAAAAAGAAGTCCTAAGAAGGCCTGTTATCATGTGATGGAAAAATAAAAAGAAATTCATTATCTTCAAAAATGACAGGGAAAAATAACCAAATAAATATGCAGACTTCTTAAACAACAACCTATGGACTAGAAAGTCTGTAAGAAAAGAAAACATTTTGAATTGAAGATGCACATTTAGATGAGCAGCATTCTCAGTTTTCAAGCTATGTTTTCAAGTAATCTGCTCTTTGTATGTTAATCTTCAAAATACTTTCAGGGAAATAACTAGTATTTCCAGAATCTCTAGCTATTTACCAGAATAAAATTATATTTTTAGAAATAATAAAAAAGAGGATCTTTATTCTTTGGCTAAAAGTGATACAATCTTACATGAATAGGTAAATTTGACAGAAGAAGCAATCTTTCTTATTGATTCACACAGGGAAGATTCAGCTATCACAGTGACAGATAAAGAGTGCTACTAGTTCCATCTTCCTTCTCCAAAAAGTCAAAGGTGTATACTGTAGTTACTGATTTTGCTGTTATATTCCTAAGGGAATTACGAAAACAATGACAAAACTAGCTGTTAATGATAGCACTGGAAAAAAACTTAAGAAAAATGCCAATAAAAATATCTTTGCAGTTCCACTGTGAACTTCTTTGATTGAATTCAAAATAAAAAATTACTATTAACTGAAAGCAGTGCAGAGTTGCAGGAGATACTCTTTTGTTGGAATCCACAAAAAAGATCCCCATTGAGGACACATAGCCCCTCACACAGCAGAATAAACTCCATAAGACTTTGTTATTTAAAAGATCTATTTTTCCAGCAAAATGTGGAGAACAGAGCAGTCACTCTGCTTCTAAAGAAACCAGCTCAGAGGCTTATTACAACTCTAAAAGCACATCACAACATGAACTCAAGTACAAGTCTTCCAAAAGGCATTGTCATGAATCTTCCCTCACTACTGCTGGAAGAGGACAAGGTTGCACTTTGGTTCATGTGGAAAAAGGAAGTGGCACTCAATTTGTGAGGAAAAAAAACAATAACCAAATTGGTCCTAAATCATCACTATATTCTTCCAGTTCTAGTTATAGGGTGATAGTGATGCACTATGACAGCTAACAACAGGGAAATTCAGCTCCTTTTTAGATCTAGATGGACGCTGGAGACTGAGCAAGTGGATCATTATACTGATTTAGTAATAAGTTAGAAGTGAGTATTAATATTTTCTTTAAAGGATTTCTTAAGTGCTGTGATTGTGATTAATAACTTGGCATATTATCAAACTGTAACTGTAGTTTGTACCACCTAGCTTTATGGTACAACACAGGAAGTTATTCTTACCAGGTATAAATTCAGAACTGAAGAGAATGGCAGATTTACAAACCACTACAACTTTGCTCTGTTTTAACAGAATAAGCATACATATTTTTCTTTCACTGAAACTTAGCACAATAATGTTAATTCATTAAAAAACAGAGGGATAATGCTCACAGTGGGGAAACCCTGAGGAAAACAACTACATGTAGCAAATAATAACAATTTAGCTGAATAATTTTGCTGAAAGGTACTAAAGTCATACAGCACCAAAAGTTGAATGACAACTGTACAGGAAGCAACAGGTACACCTCAACTCACAAGGACAGTGTACTTAAGGTGAAAGTCACAGCTCTAAGAACAAAGCACTACAATAATAGAACTTTGTTCAGATTCAAAACTAAGTGTGGAAAAGAAAAATTCCAAATTTGATGCTCATGATTATGTTGGCATACATCGGGCATAAGCACCGCACTTTTGTGAGATCACGAAAATCACGCATCTCACTCAGCAGACAAACCTAGATTTTCAAGGAGCTGAATTAAAGTGCAGAAAAAGAAGTGTCCTTGCTATGGCAAACAGTTTTGTTATTCTCAAAGATGACCAAAAATATTGATAAATTAACATTTTGACCATTAAAATATTAACATTAAATTCTTAATTACTATTATATATGTTCAATTTTAATAGCTGCTTCTATCTAATTCCAAAAACTATACTAGCTGAACAGGCCTGGAAATACCTTATTCTCTAAAGACAGAATTAAAAAATGCCTCCTGATATTGTGAGCACAATCATGTAATGAGAGAACTAATGCAATTAGTTATCAGAACTAAGTCTAACTTACACTTCCATCACAATGCCAGTAAAGTGTTGTAAGGTCATGAGGTCAGAGATTATGAAGAAATATAAGGACAGAATTTGTCTTTTTCAACTACCTGGATTAAAACAAAAATAGTCTGTTATTCTCATCAGCTGCAACAGAATAGAAAGAAGTCTGAACAAACAGACCTCTGTTCCATATTTATTTAAAAGTAACTTATAAAAATAATATGGTGACCTGCAACAGATGAAGAGTAACAGTTAAATGAAATTAATCAAAAAGCCTCACCAGCTTAAAATAAAGTATTTTTCTCTTTTACGAGTTTTTCCATTGTAGGGCAAGATACTTATCAGTCAGACATTTACTTCAAGAGAAGTGAAGAAGCAGTCACAGTCCTACTTCCATTGCTAGAAATGTCAATACAGTCTGTACAGAGTGCTCTGAAGAAGGATGAGGATATTACCTCAGGTAAGCAACTTAAGATGCAGGACATGATTTCAACAGATGGGCAGACAAAGAAAACAGTACTGTTGCTTTTGCTTCAGATACCAAAGTTTTTTAATTCAACTGTTGTCAGATGTATGTTGTTGAACTTTTATTTTGAAATAAATATAAGCAACTTATAAAACAGCATAGTGACTTCAAACATTAGCAGTGAGAAGTTTGGGCTGGGTTTAGCAAAATGGCATAACAGAAGATATTCTGTATTTTAAAATGAGTTCTAAAATATTGTAAGCTCCAATAAAACTCTTTTATGTTGTTTCACAAAAGAAATTAATAGAAACAAACCTTTTTGTTGAGCAGAAAGAAATAGATTGAAGATTTAAATTTGCTGTACCAAGCTTAGTTATGAATACATGTGCAGATTTTTATGACTTAATTCAAGAGAATAATTACATGCTAAGGCAGAATATATATCCATGTACTTTTTTTAGAATTCCTCACAAGTGGTTTTTCTCATTCCTGGGAATGTCCTAACACCACCAGATGGCACCAGTACTCTACCTTCAATAAAGCAGCTAGCCGTATCTTATTAACTGAGCACAGAAAAAACCAGAACTGCTCTGAAACAGAAAGAAATACATTAAACCAACACATTCACCATCATTTTCATGATGGAGACTTCCAGATCCTGCTGTGTCCCTGGCAGCCATCCAGACTCACTTGGTCACCCCAACAGTCAGTTCCTCCCATCACCCCCTTAAGAGACACACACGCCTGTCCATGTTGACAAGCTTGGCTGGTTTGTCAGTAGCACTCACTCATTTTACTATAATTGCTGGCACTATAAAGCACAGATTCAGCCAAGCGCATCACTAAACCACGTCCTTTAGTGCCACATCTACACATCTTTTAAACACCTTCAGGGTTCCAACACTGCCCTGGACAGCCTGGTTTGATGCCTGACAACTATTTCAGCACAGAAATATTTCTGAACATCCAGTCTAACCCTCACCTGGCATAGCTTGAGGCCATTTTCTCTTCTTATATCACTTGCTTCCTGGGAGAAGAGACTGACCCCCATCTAGCTTCAGCCTCCTCTCAGGTGGAGAGTGAGAGGGTCCACCCAAGGCTCCTTTTCTCCAGACTAAACAACCTCAGCTCTCTCAGCTGCTCTTCAACAGGACTTGTGCTCCAGACCCTTTCACCAGCTCCTTTCCCTTCTCTGGACATGCTCCACCGCCTCAATGTCCTTCCTGTCACGATGGGCCCAGAACTGAACACAGAACTTGTGGTGTGGCCTCACCAGTGATGAGTACAGGGGGACAATCACTGCCCTGGTCCCGCTGGCCACACTACTGCTGACACAGGCCAGGTGCCACTGGCCTTCTCGGCCACCTGGGCACACTCCTAGCTCATGTTCAGCTGCTGTCAACCAGCATCCTCAGGTCATTTTCTGCTGGAAAATTTTCCAACTACTTTGCCCCTAACCTATAGCACTGCAATGGGGTTGTTTTGACCCAAGGGCAGGACATGGCACTGGGCCTTGTTCGGTTTCATATAACTGGTCTCAGCCTACCTATTCATCCTGTCCAGATAACACTGTAGAGCCTTCCTGCCCTCCAGATCAACACTCCCCACCATTTTGGTGTCATCTGCAGGCTGACTGAAGCAGCACTTGATCCCCTGATACAGGTTGTTGATAAAAACATTAAATAGAAGCAGCCCAAATACTGAGCCCTTGGGAACACCACCTGTGACCAACGGCCAGCTGGATTTAATTCTATTTCCCACCAGTCTCCAGACTTGGCCATCCAGGGAGCTTTTTAACCGGCAAAGAGTGCACTTGTCCAAGCCCTAAGCAGTCAGTTTCTACAGGATACTGTGGGAAATGGTGCCAAAGGCTCTACTGAAGTTCATATAAAGAAGATAATCCCTTCCCTCATTCACTAAGCGGGTCACCTTGTCACTGAAGGAGATCAGGTCAGTCAATCAAGATTAAAAACTAGGTCAATACAAGGCCTATATAAAAGTTATCAGAATGCATTTACCTTTCATGAAGTGATTAGGAAGAAAATCACCATGCCTTCCTACTCCAGGATAACACCCACATCCATTTTGTTTTTACGTATTCCATACTTCGGAAGCACAAAGTGGATGGGCATGCTGGGACATTTCACTGTTCCTTAATAAACCAGGAGCCTTCTTTAGCAGGAATAACTTTATAAGACGCAGAAAAGCTATGGAATTCTTCCCAGTAACTCGTATTACTGCATGCTTGTGTCAGAGGTACTGCTTCCAAGAACAATGGTTACCAAACACATTCACAAACCCTGAGAACACAACTAAGCAAAAGGGAAGGTGATAGGAGAAGAAAGTCTAGAGCAGTACTTAAAGCTCTAGACTATCACATTTTTCTCCCTGAAATACTCCCCAAGTCTAAGTTTATTTATTTCAAGTCCAGTTTAGAGAAAACCAAAAAAGGGGAAAAAATCCCAGAAAACCAACCAAGGACAAAATCCACCTTATTTTGCACACAGCAAGTAAAAACATCCTTGATACAGACATATTAAAATTCCTAATTTATACAAGAGCATTACTATTGCCACAAGAATGCTGGAGAAAATTTTTCAAAAACCAAAGTCTATGATCTTAGTTTTTAAGTGACTGAGTTGGTAACTGAAAAGGCTGTTTAGATTTTGTTATTTGGTTTTTTCATCTCTAGTCTTGGTTCTGGAACTAAACAAATACATGAAATGCTTTTTTTTTCTCCCTCCCTGCAACCAGCTGGCAACTCAAATAAACTCTATCTGAACATTTCTGTGTAAAATTTCCTATACATAGGAAGTATAACTTGATCTTCCCAATATTGCTACCCAAGAGGCTGATGAGCTTTATGCCACACAGATTTTTACTCTAGAAGTTTTTACTATTCACTAGACAATTCCCATTTCACATTTATGATCAAAAGACAAAGAGCTGACAAGTCAACCAAAGCATAAATAATGGGATCTTTAGCCAACTTATTTGTAATTAAGTTTGCCATATTATTTTAGAGAACTTGGATCATGATCAATGGTAACGTCAACTATCAGGTATACAAAACAAAGTCTTCAAAAAAGAAAGAAGTGGTGTAATAACACCACAAAAACAAAGAAGTGGTGTGATTACACCACTTTCATGAAAATACTCTTGAAAATCACCATGTAGTATTTATTTCTTTGATCTATTACATTCAAGAGAACCTGGCTCTTTTTTTTGAGAAGACTTGATTAACTGGTTAAAGGTAAACTACTCAAGATATATTCAAAACATTACCAATAGTTGCATTAAGGTGGCTTAAGAAAAGTTCACCCCAAAGCAAAACACACTCACTTTTACACACAGTTAATTCATTTAAATGTAAAATAAAAGACAGCACTGATAACAAATGACATGTAAAAACTGACACAAATGTTTGAGATAAATTAGAAGCAACAATCAGGACACAGAAGCATTAAATCTACCCACCAACTCTTTATAAACATCACATATTTTCTTTTATGGTACAATGAGAGGCTGATCTATCTGGTACTTCTCCATCAAACATGTCCAGAGAAAATGAAACAGGCTCTGCAGTAAATTGTCAAAACAGCAAAGATGTTCAAAATGTATGTCTTACATGTCATTAGCGAAAGGCATAATGAAGAAAAGAACCATTTCATTTAAGACAGGAGAAATAGCAATGAAGTTGAAGTCAAAGTGACTAAGTGACTCAAAACTAGGTCCCACACCCCTTCACACAAATTTTGGTAACATGGTAACATTTTATGGCATTTCAATCTGAAGAATGAAATGACGAACATAAAATACCACCCCCTCCCAGCTGTCACAGGAATTAACTTCCTTAGAATATTTGTAAGACATAAATACTATTAAAAGGTTATGCATATCAAAAATAAATTTAAGTCCCCACACACAAACTGATCACCACAAACAACAACAACAACAAGAACCACTCAATCTCAGTTTGCCAAATATCTTAAAAATCTCATTTACTAGATATGTATTTAATACCAGGGCTGAATACAATGACATTTTAATATAAGGTTTTATTTCAGTATTTTCTCTTATACATTGCTTAGATTTGGAGTCTTTATTAAAATTAATTGACTGCATTAGAATCCTGAACTGTGAAGGAACCTGTTAAATTTAGCTACAAAATGGTTGCAAAACTGATCCATCAAGGTGTTTGCAGCCAAAGAGATAAACAAATACCAAAATCATCAAAGTAAGTGTTCTTTAAATTTTCAATTGACAACAGATGCTTAAAAAGCACTAAATTAAGGAAGAGACATTGAAAATCAAGTAAGTAACCATTATTCCTCTAATAAAATCGACTAAAGACAATAAATACCTATTTGTCATAAAAATGGCAACATTAGAGTTATTATACACAGTGTTCACTTTAAAAACACATCTACATTTTCACCTACCAATAACATCAGACTTCAAACAAGAAAAACATAATCCCTGAACTAAGATTCATATTTCATCTTCAATAAATATTGAGTTTCATTAGATTCATTGTAGATTTGAATTCATAGATGCCAAGACTTAACAGCATAAAAACCCCACATGGACAGATGCACAGTATCTTCTGTCCAAACATGTGAAAGCACAGGCTTCAAACACTGACAGTATTTACTGCAGCCATAATCAGATAGAGACTAATCCAGAATGTATCATGGCCCAACTTAAACAGCTACAATGCCTTAAATGCAATGTTGTAAGCCACTAAGTAAAGCATATTTTGAAATAAGGTTCGATTCTAGATGAAAACATTAAGGAATAATGGCATGAAACTGGACCAAGTATCAGAACACTGTGAGTAAAAAAATCCCTCTGTCTTTCCTGTGTTCACCTATCACATCCTGGTCTGAGAGGACTATTTGAATGTTACTTACAAGATAATGAGAAAACAGAAGGAGTTATTTAAATTAAATATACACTGGAAAAAAACCACACGCGCAATCTATCTAAGATTACATTTAGGTGGGCTTTAGAAAAATGTTCCCAAATATCTGTAATACTCTTATATTTCAGATAATGTAGAAATGTAATAAGGCACTTTGTTTGTTTACTTAAAGACAGGGGAAGAGTGAAGTTAACTAAATAATCCAGACAGTGTTTCAGGCTTTACAGTTTCTCTAAGATGGTGCCTTTGATACAGCAAGGTCACAGCAAACACAGCAAAATGACAATAAAAGTGTTTTTTTCTTCTCATTATGCCAGCTGCAGAAAAACAAATGCAATACTCTGAACTCTGACTTGCAGCACAACCATTCTTTAACCCCTCCCATAAAGACCACCTGTAACTTCTCCAAATCTTTATTATAGAAGCCCGCTACAGAGTTTTGCTGCAGGACTACATCATGAGGAAAGAAAATGAAACTGCATTTAAAATGTACAAATGGGAATTCAACAGAGCAGAGAAATAAGCACCCTGCCTCTCTATAGGAAGCTGGAGACAGATTTTGGCATTAGCTGCCTTCAGCTCTGAAGGCAAAAGCAAACACAGTGCAAAGCAATTAAAGATTAAGGCTTTTCCTGATGTCAAGCAATGATGATTAAAAATTGTCTTATATTCATACGCATAAAGCACCAGTACCAAATCAGATCTGGCATTTTAAAAGGTTCTGTTTAGGAAGAAGAGCAATGAGAGTGAAAAATAATGGAGATTGGAAGATTTTTGAAATAAGGAACAAGTACATACATACACACTAAATGCAACATCCTGGCCTACTTACTTGATTGCTTCCCACCTACCATCACTACTGTCAGCCCCAGTGCATTATTCCCCATATCCTTCCTCCTCCTCTTTTTCCACTGCCTCAACATTTCTTAGAGTCAGACAAGGGATAAATATTACATCTACCCAAGACACTGGAAGTGTTATTATGGAAGAGATCACATTCCCATAGTTCATCAATAGGAAGCTTTTCAAGTGGCAACAGATGGCAGGCATTTCTTATCAGAAATAAAACATTCTAATGAATAGAAAGTAATACATTATTTGAGAATTTTTTATAGGTACTTTCAGTTTTCTTTAAATAAGAGTGTTAACTTAAAAGTTACAGTAAGTGCAGTTGCAGTGCTTTTA
Organism: Onychostruthus taczanowskii; assembly: GCF_017590055.1. Lineage (NCBI taxonomy): Eukaryota > Metazoa > Chordata > Aves > Passeriformes > Passeridae > Onychostruthus > Onychostruthus taczanowskii. The sequence continues at coordinate 99,532 of NW_024500084.1, forward strand.
CTTGAGCTTGTGAGTCACAATACAGATTTCACTGTAAAATGATATGTTATCTTAAAATCGATATTCAAAATTTGTTAAAACTAATCCAAAGACTGCTGCTGTTACAAAAGAAAAAGGATTAAAAAAAAAAGGGGGGGGGGGGGGGGGCTGACTACTGGAAAAAAACATTAATCCTAGAAAAAGAAACATTAATTATAAAGGCCATGTATTCCTGTAGCCAAAAATGTACAAAACACAAATGTGTTTTGTAGCCAAAAATGTACAAAACACAAGATAAATCCAATTCTCAGAGTACTTTCAGATTGGATAACATTTTTTTTTATTATTTTATTGAGGTGTATTAGGATACTAGGGTTTGGAGTACTGTTTGTTTATATAGTGGTTCATCTCAAAACCAGCATGCTACAGTCAGTATTCCTAAATTGTATTGGTCATACGTATTAATATTTAAAGCTAGACTGTAAACCTCAATAAGGGGGGTAAAAAGGTGATTATACTCTTCAACGTTTCTTGAATGATATTTGAAATGGCAGTAAGCATACTACCAGAAAAATACAGGATATTTAGTATTGTGAATTCCTATAATTTAAACATGCTTTTTCCACATAAACATTTCCTTTATTAGGCAGAATGAAGACAACTGGCTAGCCAGCCAAATTTCAGATGCAAGATACTAAACTGCATTACTACTGGGATCAGATTTACAAGTTTTTGACCTAGTACTGAATTTCTGTATCTTGGGAGGAAAAGTGTCTGGGCAAAAGATCTGCAATAAGCAGCAGTTTATCTGGACACTCAAACTGAGAGCATATGAGGTGGCCCTACTGCAACGGCACAAGAATTTCTAAGTTTTGTTGTACCGGCAGTGCCAGCTGCTATGGGAAATGTGATTCTTTCATTTTTGCCTCCAGCCTGCCGAATCATTCACTCTGAGACAAGTAATGCAGTGGGCAGAGCAGGAGTCAGCAGCACAAAACCAGAGGGAAAGAAAGGGCAAGACAAAAAGGTTTTGAAAACAACAAAACACCTTTAAAACTTGGTGTCTTGTACTTGTTTTTGCTATGCTTGTACTCAGTATCACAGAAATTAGGAATGTATACCCAAATATAATGTCAGTTATTCCACTATTAAGCCCTTTTAGAAAGAGTTAGATTAAGCCCATTTAGAAAGTGGATGAAATTTATTACTGAGAATTTTACGCCCTTCTTTTACACACCCCGATATACTAAGTACCATCTCCAGGGGGAAAAAGGTATTAAATATAAAGAATCATAGGACAAATAATTATTCTTTGTAACTTTTGTGCTCATCTGTTACCAGGGAGGGCATGGTTTTTAAAACTCACTTGACTGTCACATGCAAACACCTACAGTTTGTGTTTCAGCCCAGTCACTACCTTGCCCTCCACAGAAACCATTTTGACACAGTTGCTTTCACTATAGTACTTGCTATAGTACTAGCAGGTACTATATGCAATGCAATTAATGTATTTAATGTATCTATATGAAATCATGTTTTGGTAATGTAAGACACTTCCATTTCATTCAGATAAGACTTAGGCAGCTGCAACATAAACAGAGAAGAACTACAGGAAAATGAGGAAACACTGCCTCAAAGCAAATCTTTAATTTTGTAATAGAAAACCTAAAAGAATCTCGAGCATTCATAATATAATCCAGCTAGAAATGCTAATTTAGTGGTCTCAAAGTTCTAAAATATCACAGTTATTCTTTGCTTTTATTTTGAGGGATTTTTAAAAAATCAAATGGACTTACTACTGTATTTGTGGTTTACTGTACAATACCTGTATGTACACAAAGTCCTATACAGTCTAGTAAGGTATACATTTAAAATTTCATTAATGAAACCTTTACTTAGAAAAGCTTTTATAAATTACCTTGTCAGTAAAATTCCTTGCAAAAAAAGTATTTTGTGGAACCTTATATTAGAAAACATGTTTTCTTAACTAACATCTACGTTGTCTTGATTACCAGACTTTAGAATTTCACCACTGCGCAGTTCAAAGCACTCCTAACAGAGTCACATTAAGACAGTATCTTCCAGACAGGTAGTGCTGTTTCAAAGCTGAGAGATGCTTTGAGAATGGCTCCAAAGTGGGGATGGTCTTCTGCAGGACTGCTAAATTCACTTATTCACAGGAAGGTTAATGTAGAACTTGAGAATGCTCAAGCAAAGTCGATGCATGGTGAAAACTGAAATGTGTTTGGTAGCAAAACACCACTACCTTGGCTCCTAAGTCTGTGAAACCACTTCCTTCAAAACTCTTAATTTCCAGACCCTTCTTGCAATGAAAACATGCTTAATTGTTTAGATCATGAGATGCTTATGACAAGGTCTTGACACAGCCCTGAGAACAAAGTAACAACCACAAGGACACAGAAAAATATTTGTGCAACAACAGATAAAACTCTCTGCAAGATAGCTTGAATAAAAACATCTGTCTGGCAAGATTTTATCCAACTAAACATTTTCCAACTTCTAACAAAGAAACACTGATTTAATTACATTCAAATTACTCTTTACATTCTGCAATTTCCTTTTATAGTGCTGAGGTCATTTCCAATCAACATCCATTTACAAGCACGGATAAAACTGGGAAGCAGTCTTAGAGTGCCAAAGTTCCCAAAGTCTTAAAATATTATAAAAGCAAAGCATTACTGCAGAAGTGAACTTATTTTCTGAAATGAACACAACTATGACCTCCTCTAAATAAAATCTGTCTCATTATTAGAAATCAAAATCACTGCTAGTGGCCTCCTGGCTATGGAAGGAAAGGCTACTCTTGAACACCATCCCCGATCAAATCTTGACAAAATGGTATGGAGACATTTGTCATACACTGGAAGAATATATGCCAGCATACTACATGTTGAGAATATAGAGATGTAAACTACAAGTCATTAAAAAAGCACTTTGTTTCACACAGACCAAGAGATCCTTGACTTCCAGTAAGTAAAACTGAGATTAAAACCAGCCCTGAATCTCATGAAGAGAAAAAAATCTTCAGTGAGATTTTACTACCTGATTTCACATCACTTTTTGAATGTTTAATATCCATGCACTTCAGAGAAGTAATTTAAGGTCTTAACCACAGCTGAAACAGAACATAACATGCATTATGAAGACCTCTGCAGAACAGATGGACAAGTCAAAATAACAAATTACTCTCAGTTGTCATTTGAATCTGATGGTGTACATTTAAACTGATTGCTATAACTCCATCCAGTCAAGAAAACCAGGGCTTGAAAGGTTTACTATGAAGAAGCAAGAAGTCTTTTGGATCTGTGCCATCAACTCCTCAAAATATTTAAGCTTTGGTGGTCTTTGCCTTCCTCATTCTACTTACACATATATGTTTTAACATCCATTATTGAAAAATCCTAATCATATAATAAAAACATCTAGTTACATAAGTGTCGCCCTGCTTTCTTAAGATTTTTGTAAGCCTTCTGATGTTTGCATTCTTGTATCAAACTTTCTCACACACTTTCTGTAAACAACTTATTGTTTTGCTTTCCTTTATGGAGGAGGAGAAACTTGATAGACTGCTCGTTTGTCCAGTGTCCCTGGAGAAGTGGCACTTTCACCCTCCAATCCTATGTCACCTTTGGAAATCTATAAAAGTAAGAGTCAGAAAATAAATCTCTCTCTTCCTGGCCTGAGAACAGCAGTGTGTCTGTCGTGTTGTCTTGTGTCCTATAGCAACACATAAGAAATTAAATGTAGTTCTATAACCCCAGAAATCAACCACTTATTAACAAAGACAAGAAAAATGTGTATCCCTAGTAAGTAATTGTATGATAACCTGAGTTATCATACAAAATCATACATAGGATTTTTATATCTTTCATCACAAATCTCTATCAGAAACAACAATTTTCTCTATCAATTGTTTCTGAAATAGAGAGGAAGAATCTTCATGCAATTGTCATAAGACAACTCCTCTTGCTATTTATTAAAAGGTCCTTAAAAATTCAGATTTTCAGTCACCTGACTCCACTTACTGGCCCAGGTACACTGGCAGACCAGTAAAAGAGCAGCTGTTAAAACAGACTATGTAGTGAAAGCCAGAAGCTACCAGCTGGTAAGAAGCAGGAGGGTACTACACCCAATCAATTACTTTTGATTACCAACAATAACTTTTTCACATTCCCATGTAGATTAAGCCCAGATAGCAGCACTTGACGGTTAATTAATCCAAAGATTTGAAATGGCCTGAGAAACTACATACCCTTTGGTTAAAAAAATTAAGTGACTAAAGCTTTCAACTTCACTGATCTGTCCAATAATTGCCTCTGTGCTGCTACAACAGATGACAAAAAAATGTTTCTAGAATTGCTCTATAACCTGCAAGTGGTTAGCAGGTACTCTGGAGTCTTTGCCAATTCGAATGTACAGACAGTAAATTACAAAAAATTAGCTATCATGTACCATATAATTCAAATTATAAAGGAGCCTTACAAAATTGTTCTTTTGTTCCTGAAAGCCTGGGAGGACTCTAAGATGCACTCTATTCCTATGTTTCTCCCATTATTCTGACATTCAGCTCTTTCAGATATAAATTGTGGCAATGATACAACAAGCTCAAAGTCTCCTTTGAACTCTTGCTGCAGCAGCTTTCTCACCCCAGACAAAATCCTCATGTCTGGCAATGAGAAACAAACAAATAGTTTACATTATTTATTTCAGATTAAATACTACAGCAGGAGTGTAACCAAGAGAGCACAAAAGCTATTTTTCTTTCCACCTACAGCTGTTCAGTCCTTAATTTCTTTCAGCATTTAATTCCCTCAATTCTTGAAGTCTTGAAACTTTGCTTTTGAAAGCATTTTCCATCTTTTTTCCTCTCTCAAAACAAATGTAATTGTTAAAGTGACATCATGCTTAGTGAATTAAGTGGGGGAAGAAAGAAGAACAAGGGAAACTTTGGCGTGATGGCATTTGTCTTCTCAAGTGACAGTTAAAAGTGATGGGGCCCTGTTCCTGGAGATGGCTGAACAACTGCCCATAGGTAGCAGTGAATTTGTTTTCTTGTTTCCTCTGTTTCTGCACACAGCTTTTGCTTTCCCTATTAAACTGTCATTATCTAAACCCATGAGTTTTTTTAGAGTACACCCTTCTGATTCTCTTCCCCCTCCTGCTCCAGGGCAGTGGGTGAGCAGCTGCATGGGGCTTGGTTAAACCGTGACCATCCTTTTTTGCATCAGATATGAGGCACAAAGGGTTCAAGATAACGACAGATTCCATTGGGACGTATTAGACTGAATATACAGCTTTCAGTACTGTTCAGCTGGTAAACAGCAGCCTCCTGAGTTTGCCTTGGGGCTTGCTTTCCGGACATGTATTAAGAGCCTAGTGCTTGTAGTGCTTGCTTTTTGCTTTCACTGCTTTCTGTACTGCTGCACTGCTTCTCAAATTCCCAAATTATGCCTGGGACCACTTTGGTAACACCACATCGATGTGCCTGGGCTGGCAGATGGCGAGGGTAGTGCTACTGTGCTGACAGGTTAAACTTTGGTCTGAAGTTGAGCTGAAGAGACTGTGATGTGTCCTCCACGGTGTAGGAATGATCCACCTCCAGCCCATGTAGAATCCCCTGCTAGAGCAGGCAGATGACTTAACAAGGCTGTGATCTTGTAAGAAGCCCAGGCTGGAGCAAGTTTGCTGACAGGACCTGTGTGTCCACAGGGAACCCTCACTGGATCACTTTATGAACAACTGCAGCCCATGGCAAGGACTCTCATTGGACAAGCTCAAGAACAACTGTTTCCCATTAGTGGGGCCCCACACTGGAGTAGGGGAAGCAGAGTCCCTTGCAGCCTGTGCTGAAGACCATGGTAAGACAGGCTGTGCCCCTGCTGCCCCAGAAAGGCCTATAATGTGGACTCCACTAACAGTGGACTCTTTACAGGAACCCCCTTAGAGCCAAGCTGGGGACAAGAAGAGGATTTCACTGCAATATTACACCCTATAAAAGGACCAGGTGTGAAGATTACAATGGATATATCATTAAATTGTTACAATCCATTCTCTGAATTGTCTGTTGCAGGAATAAATATAACAGGAACTTCTCAAACCAGTGAAGGAGAAGCCTTCCAGATGTCCAAGCACAGCAGTGACACAATCTGAGCTGGCTTTGGTGCCCAGTAATTGGACTAAATTAATTGCATGCAACACACCTCCTCTCCTGTCCTCAGTGACTACCATTACAGATGGAGCCCAAAGTCATGGACCAAATGAATCAAAGGATATATCATGGACACTTTGCAGGTGTGGTCCAGAGACTAGGGGAATGACATCTGGGTATCTTATCAAAGAGAGGGAAGGGGAATGGTGGTTAATGAGCTTGTATGGAATAGTGTGGGACCTGAGCATAATGTAAATGGTACGGGATAAGGGATGAAATCTGCTGGTTTTGAAAAGTCAGAGCTAATTCTCTTCAGAGTGGCTGGTATGGCACCATGTCTTGGATGTGTGCTGAACAGTGTTGATAATGCAGGGACCTACTTGGCTGCTGGCTGGAGTAAAACGACAAGAGGCTTTTACGTGCTATTTACAAAGACTAGAAGATTTCTCCTTGTTAACTATATGCTAGAATACACTATTAAAAGCTTCCCTTTTTTAACAAGGAGACCTACAAATAATTTCAGTGATAGATTAATCCATTAACAGTTGAGATAAAGCTACACTTGTCAGTCATTGCAAGAAAAATAATATACCAGGAAAAAATCATCACTAATTAGTGAGATTGCATATGTCATGAAGCAGCACCCACTCCTATTCCAGCAGACTCCTCTTCAGTGTCAACCCCACACGCCTTGTACTGCACATATGGTTCTCACGGTTAGGTCTTTTTCATTCAGGTACCACTCATGGCATGTGATGACCTTGAAAGACAGCAGATAGCCAGCAGTGAAGGTCCAAAAGCCATTTCCATCAGCCTGCAAGTGAGCAGCACAACTGTCCGAAAAATGTGAGACACCATTCCTCAGCTGCACAAAAACCCCTTAGACCCATCTGTCCTCTGCAGAATCAAGGGCAATGAATAAGCACTTGTCAGCCCTACAAAGGCAGGAAAAAACCAGCAACCTAGACAAACCAAACCTAGCAGAACTCTTATTTTCTCCTTTTGTACCAATGCAAACTGCAGTCAAATAACAGCCTTCAATATAAACAGACTAAAAGGAAGGCTGCCATTAGAGTCACAAAAACATGTAGGCTTATAATAGAAGAAGGAATAGCTGAGAGGAATTAGGAAGGAAATGGACACATTAACAGGTAATAACAAGGAAAGTGAAAAACAGCAGTTTGAACAAAGGAGGACTAAGACACAGCATAAAAAACCTTAGACTCATCCAATAAGCATGAAACCACAACCTTCCAATACAGTAAAACTCTAGCTTTTAAGATCTGAGCTTATTTTGACATGATGAACATACCACTTTCACCATATTAAATCAAAATAGGAACATAAAGACCAGCCCTAAACTACTAACCCAGCTGTCCTAAGAGGGATTTTTTAACCTTTACAATTTTTCAGCAATTAGGTGCCATATCCATTAGAACCAGCAGACAGCACAGAGATCTCAGAGTATCTTCTACCAAAACACAGAAGACATTCATAACTAGATTTCATCAGCTATGTCTCTCACATTTCACATATTCTAAATTTTTCTTACTACGCTTGTACTTAGGATTGGTCCCATTATGTGAAGGAAAGATCCCACTTATGCCTGTGGCAGGCTTAATGAAATAATTAGAGACATGAGCCTGGCATCTCTGAAATTTCTTCACATTGCTATGTGTGCTCATGTAAAACTACTGCACTTCCAAGTATGAATGATTCAGCAATGAGAACTACCCCACTTTCCATTTCAAAATATTCTCAGCAGAATAACAGTGTTTAAAAACTTACACTCGTAGAAAGAATGGTATTACACTTGTAGAAAGAATGCTTTAAAGCAGTCACATTCTATTTATTTTTATTTCTTAATCATCATTAGATCTGGTGTTTTGCTTGCATGTAGCAATGAAGGGAAGAAGTTAAATGCCTAGCATTATCAAAACATGCATTATCTTCCACAATAAAGTTACACGTCGCAGAAAAAAAAAATCTTCAGTTATCAAAACTTTTTCTGTTTTGCTGGGTATTGGTTTGAGGTTTTTTGATTGCTTTGTTTCAGGTTGTTGCTTGGTTTGTGGGTTTTGGGTTTGTTTTTATATTTCATTGTAAATGTTGCAGAAAGAAAAGACTTCCAAAGTTTTACTGTTACAATTTTTTTCACTGCATAATCTAATAATGTGTCACAGTTCAAGAAAACCTGATAGTAAATACAGAATATTAATAATTCCAAACATTGCATCAAAGTCATTATTAACAGATAGTTCCTCAAACTCCGACCAAAAAGCAGAGTGACACCATTACACCATCACTATTTTGTCTGTCAGTGTCAATGAAGAACATTGTCCACAGCGGACAACAACAGCATGAGAGGCTTCAGCACTTACATCTGAATTCTTTGGTGTGACCTAATCACTGCCATGATGTGACATTTGTCGGTTTATTTAAAATGGAGAAAATTTGCTTGGCAGTACACAGGAGCTGAAAGGTCTCAATTACTAAGGCTACAAAATTTCACCAGAGGCTTGTTTCACTTGTGCAAGAGTTTAGACAAACTAAAACTGCAGTTTTAGAAACTACTCATTTGGAACTGCCCACTCACCTTGCTTGAGATGGCCACCTGGAAGTAAAACCTTCTTACAGATCAGGTGCTTATTTTAACAGATACTACCACAAATTAATGATGAAGGCAACTTTATGGCAATACAGGCTTCACATAGCAGAAGAGCAAGGAGAAACTTCAGGAAAAAAGGCAGGTGCAAGAAGAGGTACATCCACCAACCTGCCTGACAGACAGAATTCTCAAGTGCTGTTTTAACAATATACATCATTAAGATCTGCCAAAATGATAGTCTGTATTTCCTTTGCCAAGTTCATTAAGAGTTGCAGTTTAAGGAAGGAGTAGCCAAGGAAACACTTGCTAAATTGCCAAATACCAGCTGCTTAACTGAATCCCACAAAGAGTAAATAGTTTCCAGTTTCTCTTACAAGCACCTCAGCACCGGCTGCGACTTTAACAGATGATTCACATAATCTAGATAGTAGAAGTTTCCCTTTCCAGTCTTGCCTACAGTAATTTTGCCTGAGAGAAGGCTGTCTGTCTGGAGTCAGAAATATAGAAAACTCATACTTGAGCAGTGCAAAAGTTAAGTTGCTCTTCCTTATCCAGTCCTGGTAATGGTACTCTACAGTTTCTGCAATAGTTTAGTTTTAATCCAAAAAAGAGTTGAAGACATGTTCTGCATTTAGATCTTTGCACAAAACTCCTCAGAATCCCTTAAAACAAGACATTGATGTCAACTTTTATAGGTAATGGGAAATTGTTAATGAAAATAAAGAAGTTGGAACAGAAACCAAATAACCTCTTGCCAAGTTCAAGTAAAAAAGACAGCACTAACAGACAGGTGAAATGAAGTAAGAACATGCATGTGGAAAACTAGTATGAAAGCAGACAAATAATGACTAAAATAATGACTAAAATGGCTTTTTTGCTGTGAGGAGTCATGACAGCATTTCAGAGGAACATAACGATTTTCTGAAATACTGATGAACTTTTCTAATCCATAGTTTAAGATCAGAAAGCAGCAAAATACAAAGAAAGCACTGGCAAGTAACTGATGAGCTACAGCTTTTCATAATTATCTTTTGCTTAGTCTGTATAAAAAGGTATCCATCATTAGAAACATCACTGAACTTAGAGAATTGATAATTAACATTCAAACAGATAGCCATTACCACCCAAAACTGTTCAGCTGCACATTGATACAAACTGTTCAAAAACTGTAGAAATAAACTAATAAACCTCTGAAAAGGCTCAGCTTAAACAGAGCCTGACAGTCCATGCAAGGAATAAGTAAATAAATAAACACTATCTCTGCTACTTATCTTAATAATTGTATTCTAGATATACTTTTAAACTACCCTCAGGAATTTCTTAAAGCCAAATCACTTTCATGCACCCCTATTGCTTCCTACAACAAATTTCAAATGCTAGATGGATGTATGACATGAAGTAAAAAGAAAATAAAACCTTTCACTGCAAGTTATTAGCTACTGGAGCTTACTATTAGTATCTGTAGGCTTGAATTTAGTCCTTCTCTGCAATTCATGAAGACCTGCTTTTGGTGACTGAACTATACTGTAAGAGACAATGAAAATAACTTACCAGTTTTATTAAAAATGTAATAGTTTTTTAATTTATGACACCCACACAGACACTTGCCTCCCTCCATTCTTCAGAACACAACATTCATCACAACAAACATGCACCAGTAAAAGTTTGGCTGACAAGGTCAGAAAAGACCATGTCTCCCAGCGATTTCCACAAAGCAAATCCTGGGCATCTCAAAGACTTTCTGTTCTCAAGATTTACCTTGTATAGGTCTCTTCACACCAGAAAGAACTAATTTCAGAGGAAAAAGAAAGAAATTCATTGCTTTGGTTTTGGATTAAAGTCGGGAGAAGAGAGCTGAATTTGGGTTTTTTTCCATTTGAATGCTATAATTGTCAAACGCTGCAGATGGTGATAATGGATGAGTAAGTTGAAAAAACGGTTACTTATGGGAAGCCATAAATGGCTAAGGAATCTGGGGGAGAAGCAAAAGCAGCTCATTTTCCCCTTGTCTTCACTCTTACAGTGAATATATCTTATGGTATCATCAGGCCTAATAATGGAAGCTACAGAAGAGGACTCCAGAAACTTTTTGCATTTACTTACACCCTTTTGCATTTACTTATTACCCTTATACCCCTTCCCATACTAAAGATTAAGGAAAAAAATAATCTATGACACTTTCCAAACACCTCCAGAAATTCAATTCATTGGTAACTAATGCTTGTGACTGGAGAATAAATGCTCTGACAGAGCACTGGCTTTGGAAGTGTACATCAAGTTCCACAATGAAAGTGATGTGACCCATTTGGTGGAGTGATGGAGAGCGGAACTGAAGAATGGGGACAGGATGGACTTTCTCTCCCCTAAGGAAAGCCGCAAGAGAAGACTATAATCGATTTACCTATCTGATCACAGAATAGCTTATATAAAGAATTAGTCCTACAATTATTTTCAACCCATAGCATTGATAAATTCAGTAAATTAGAAAAAAGGCCAGGTTAAAACATATCTTTGTCAAAAAAAAAAAAAAAAAAAAAAAAAAAAAAAAAGAAAAAGAAAAACCAAAACCACCAATATCAATGGCAAACAAACCAAAATATTCTCCTCCCTGCATCTGCCAAACTTTGTTCAAATTCAAGCCATTTTTAGTCATAAAATCATGATCACAGAACCCAAGGGCTATTATTGTCTGGACAAAATAACCTTATATAATTTGAATAACTGCTACAGATTAGAGAAAACAGATTTAGATAAACAATTCCCAGTGGCAGTATCTAAGATAATCCCTAAAATCATTAAAAATGACTGCAACTAATACAGTACTTTTTACACCTATGTATTCCTGAGACAGTAAAATTAAACCTTGAAGTGCCAAGATCCACTTAATACCACATAGACCAGTGTTCAGACTGCTTCTCGTGACTTTTATCAAAACTGAGAAGAATCTCACAAGCAAGAAAGTGAAGAGACAAAAACTGCTCCACCTGGAGTCCTTTTTACCTGGTGTGGTGCCATTTACAACACTAGGTTACTTTTCCTGTGCCAATGATCAAAGAATGACAAATGAAGTATTTTACCAATATAAACACAAGTCTTCTGAAATTGCTGCAGAATGACTTGATCTTGGGAGAGATTTCTACCTCATTCTAGTCAATCAAGAAAGAGAAGTAGAAGACTAGAAACAGAAAATTAATAAATTGACGTGCAATAAATTACTTGCTCTGGTGCTACCAAGTCTAACACTACTACTAAGAAGAATACATGTTATTAAAAAGCATTTCAATTAAACTCCTCCTACTCAACAATAGTTAGATTGAAACTTTTGGTAAAATATGTTATTACCACAGTAATTTCAGTCACAGAAAGGCCTATATGGATTCTTCAAGGGCAAATACAAAAATATTGTCCATCTGCAATTTATCTGAGAACAAGCATAAATTAGTGAACTTGATTTTACCAATATTCGGACTAAATATCTGTGAAGTAATCATCTTATGGCAACCCAATTAAAAAAGCATGATCTTAAAGCATAAATTGATTTAAGATGGAAGTCTACTTTGCAATTAGTTTAAGGAAAGTGCTACAGGAAAAGACAGTTTAATTACTTACTTCATTTAACATATTAAATAAATCCATACAAATGTTACTAAAAAAGCTAAATGTTTTTCTCTAAGACCACAGATTTCACATAAGAGCGTAATTTTTTACTACACTTTCCACAGTACAGAACTTTTCCACAAGTGTAGTCTTTTGCACGTGGTAAGAACAACATGTACATGCAGATAAGAAATTGTAAGCAAACATTTAAGGAGTTATGCTTGCTTTTTCCTAAAAAAGGTTCAGCAAAGCTTAAAAAACAGAGAGTAAACAACCAACTAGTACAATGCTAAAGCAAGAAAGATTAATCACTTGCTGCAGCACTGCTGCTGGGGGGCTTTCCTAAGTACAGACAGAAGCAATCCAGCAAACACTGTTCACTGGTGTGGGGTTCAGACCTCAGAGGAAAGGAATAACTCAAAGACAGAAAGAAAACCATTTCAAGCATTAAGAAGATGGGTTTGAATACAGTGTGTTAGTACTTTCTTAAAGTGATGAAAAACCATTAGAAGTATCTTTAACAGATACAGATTTAACAAAAGTTATATTCTAAAATGTAACTATCTGGATGTAGGAACAGGGGCATATATACTCTTAGCAGCATGCATGATTAGGTACTTACACAGCACATAAAAAAGTTTCCTTACCCCTTCCTATTTTGAATCCTGAAATCAATATCTGAGTCCTTGTGTCCAGAATATAATTTATATGTTAGGGAAAAAAAGGTAAATGAAAGAAAATCCAGTTATTATCACAACAAAAATTAGGAAATACAATCATCCGAAATGCAGGAGTTAAGATTCTAGAACATTTTGATGTTAGTGCCAAGACAGAGCTTAAGCTTCTATATGTCTCCATGCTCCAATGACTTTTGGGAAAAGTCACTCTGAAGGAACAAAAGACAGCACTACTTTGAAAAAACAAAAAAATACCCTAAAAACTCCTGTTCCTCAGATCTCTTCTAGTGATTGCGTCTGCTTAGGTCAACAAATAATTTTTTTATTGCAAAATCATTTTGTCTAGTCAGTTAAAATAAATTTGGCAATGCCCTTTAACTAATTAATCAACTGACTGATGGCTTTTATTATGCCACTCTGTCTACTCAATAGTTCAAATACAACCGTAAGTGTCAAATACAATTATTCATAAATAAAAAAATTATAATTTAGCCAGCTGTACTGTATCTTTCAGCTTCTTCTTTCAGGTGACAAACCAGAAAAAATTGTACAGCACAACACATTCCCTGAAAATTCATCAAACACTGCAGTGACCCATTTGCATGAAAAAATTACATTCATGATTACAAAACTTTTATTGTTTGCACGCATATTGTAAAAGAATAACATAGATGACCTGTACTAGTATAATAGAATCATAATTCACGCAAAAATTGCATTATATATAAAAAGTATGATGTAACTGGATAATAATAAACTAGAGAAGGTACTGTATGCTGTCTGGTTATGTAGAGAGAAAAAAAAAGTTCTTAAGGGAAAATCTTGACAAAACAGCCATTTGCAAGTTAGCAAATAACATCAAACTTACTCCATGAACCTAAACAATTAACTTCTCATCTCCTAATCACACAGGTACTGCACAGCATTTTCTCATTGACACCAAACATGCACAGAATGCTTTGTCTTAAATGAAAATGAACTTAATGCTATTCATAAAGCAACAGTTTGCAGCAATAAGGACAGTCTATGTATCAAACAAGAAGGAACCTTACTGCTGCCAGAACATAGAACATTTTAATATAGACAAAATTCTAAGTTACTGTCAGTTAAAAATTCAGAAAACAAAATAGTTCTCTTAAGATCATCCAAAATAGATGTCTACAGGGAGAGAAAGTCTCCATGCCACTTTGCAGAGATGAAAAATAGTGTCAGCGCTAGTTTAAGTTCTTCTACTGGCAACAAAACTACAAAAAAGACTGATTATCACTCTTGCATACTTCTTCCTTACAATCCCTGAACTATAATAATGCTACCACACATACCTTGATTTACTCCAGTTCTCACCCCCACCTCCTCAAAAATTTCCCCCACTGGCTGCATCAACTTATAATTGTAATTTGAAAGAGGCAGTCATAACTGTGAGAACAGTCATTTTCTGGCACAAAGAACAAGTAACTTGAGCTCACCAGAGTTTGTCATTCCCCCTACTTTTAATGATCTGTACCACCCCCTACTTTTGAAAAGTATGTGTTGTGTTTGTCAAAGGAATAAAGAGACCCTTAAGTTCCTACATATAGTTTGAAGTTCCAAGTCTAAAGTATTGTTTCTGATTAAAGAGAAAAAAGGCAGAGGGGGAAAGAAAATAATGTCATTGAAGAACTCACTGCTGGTTTATTTCTTCCCTACAATGCTGGCTCTTCAGTATGATTGCAAAACTTCAGGTCTCTACAAACTTCAATCAAACTATCAGTAGCACATAAGGTTTTCAGTCCAATTAGTTCCCACCACACTGAGTATTTCAATTTCATATTCTGTTGATTTAAATATAGCTGCACTTATTCAGTAAAATTAACTTGAGAAAAGCTAATTTTCAGTCAGACAATGAGGCAGCATCACCAGCAGAGGTAAGTGTGGGTGAGCACTAGATCAAGATGTACAGGGGGGTTCCCAAGCTCAAGGATTCCTGAGCAAGAGCCCAGACCTGCATCCAGACCTGGAAGCCTTGGTGAGCCAATCAAGTTGGCAGATGAACAGATGGAGAGCAGCCCTGGGGAGAAGGACTTGGGGGCGCTGGTGGTGGCCAGCAGGGTGAGGGAGGGGATTCTGCCCCTCTGCTCTGCTCTGGTGAGACCCCACATGGGTCTAACCCTAACCCTGTAGGTCCAGCTCTACGGTCCCAGCACAGGAAAGACACAGACCTGCTGGAGTGAGTCCAGAGGAGGCCATCAAGATGATAAGAGGGCTAGAGCAGCTCCTACAAGGAAAGGCTAAGCAAACTGGGGTTGTTCAGCCTGGAAAAGAGAAAGCTTTAGGGTGATCTAATAGCAGCCTTCCAGTACTGGAAGGGAACCTACAAGAAAAGAGAAGGATTTTGTACAAGAGCATGTACTGACAGGACAAGGTGGAATGGCTTCAAAGTGAAAGACAGGAGGTTTAGATTAGATACTGCACGGAAATTCTTTGCTTGTAAGTGTGGTGAGGCACTGAAACAGGCTGCCCAGAGAAGCTGTGGATACTCCATCCCTAGAGGTGTTCAAGGACAATTTGGACGCTGCCCTGAGAACTGGGTCTAGTGGAAGGTGTCCCTGTCCACAGCAGCGAAGCTGGAACAAAATGTTGTTTCAGGTTCCTTCCAACCCAAACATCCTATGATTCTATGAATTTTGATAAAAGCGGCAAGTTTTCTCTAGGCTCTTCAAAGCAATTACAGAACAAACCACTATTTACAGTGTTTCTTCAGTTAGCAATGAAAATATGTTGTAACAGGTAAGACTGCTTTTAACACAGAAGAACCTGATTATTTTTTTCTCTTGTACTGCATGTAAGACTTTCACATACAGCAAGCTTCTATTTTAAAAAGGGTGGTGCAAGTAATGCAAAACTACTTGAAGACAGAGCTTCCAAATAAGTCTTGTTTAAGCTAGAAGACATGGGCACTTCTACCTGGCTTCTAACCTACTGTAGTCAAAGTGCCCTGAGAAGATTTTCCTCCCCATTTCCTTTAAATATGACAACAAACCTAACTTAAAACTAGCAAATCAGAGAAGTTTAAACGTCACTAAACATCTTTAGTAGCACTGACAAAAAGAGACCAGAGTTTAGATTAATAAACTCTTAGGAATGCTGACAGTCTTAAATCAACTGCATCTCCAAACGCTACTATCAAAACAAACTTCCACTTAGTAACTACTGACTTACTACATACATGCAAGGACACTAGTTCCAAAGCAAGGAGTAAATATTTCTTTTATAAAATACAAGATGTCCTTATACTTTGTTGTAAGTCGGTATCATAATTTAAAACAGTAGTTGTAGAGTGAAAGGCTATCTTTTATCAAAAAAAAACATGCATGCTTTTCAAAACATCATGACCACATCCACTTTGTAGCGTAGAGCTTAGTAGTTCCACTTAAGATTTTCAATGGAAATGGTTCAACTTCTTCTCACAGTGTGACCCAAGGAGTTCAAGAATTTAATCCAGAATTATTTCAGTCCTGGGAGTTCATTACACAACAAAAGCTAAAATGGCCACAATACCTAGATTAAATGGCCATATGGGAAAAAAGAAATGAAAGCTATTAAAGTAAGTGTAGAATGGTTCTTGATGAGAAAACTTACCTGTATCTCAAATATAAAGCTTTGAGATGACCTCCTCTGAATCATGTAAGTAGACAGGAGATGTAAGAGCAGGACAGCTGCAGTGACTAAATGTTGTACTTTACAGTCTCTTAGTAGCAAAAATCTTTCATACCATAGCAATTAATTTCTGCCATTCTTGGCATTACTATTAAGCTAGGATAATTACAAATCTAAGTCGACTTTATTATAACATTTACAAGTATTTCATCTTGATTTTCTACAGTGATAGCAGAGAAACAAGATCAAATCAGCCAGATCAGGCCACAGAAAGAAATCAAATAGATTTTCCTCAAAAACTGGTTTATGAAATGTTTTATTTCCAAGCTGTCACTGTGCACCTATGCATTTCCAGAAAGTCAGCTGACACTCTTCTAATGCATCCTATGTGTTTCTACCAAGTCTCTTGGGTTCTGCACAGCTTCTGTATTCCCTTAAACACATTATAAACTGTCTACAAGAATAGCTTCAAAAGAAATAGTAACACTACTGAAACGGTACAAAGTTTCTATTTCCCTTGTTATGAAATAATTTTATGAATTTCAGAGCACCTTTACGAGACACATGATGAGTACCACAGTTGAGATTCTAATCTGATCTGCCACTAAAAGAATGGACACAGAACGTTACAAGTATCCTACGCCAAAATAACTAATAATAATATTTTAACAGCACACTACCTAGTACTAAAATGACTCCTAACAACATAGCTACCATACACTTAATTGTTCATTCTGTATGAACAAAACCAATCTACAATGGAGGACATACATGGGATGCTCCTTAAACATAAAGGCTCATCTCTTTTTTTTTTTTTAAATTCCAAGCTTTTGATCCACGGACTTAATTCTTCTATGATACTCTGGAAGAAAATACACTGTATTATTTTGGAAAACACCAAAGAAAATATTTTCAGAACATTCCAGAGAATGTAGAGGTAATAAACTAGAATTTCTTGAACTGGTTTCTCAGACACATTAATTGCATACAGAAAGCAAGAAGAGCCTAAACTGATCTGACAGAAAGCCTGTACAAACAGTTTTGTAACCACAAAAAAAAAAAAAAAAAAAAAAAAAAAAAAAAAAAAAAATTGCAAATATGTGAAGTAGCAAAAGAACATCCAACTGCTTGTAAGCCTCAATAACCAAACCTCCTTTGAACCTTTTTAACTTTGGGACACACAAAACTTTCCACACAGGCACTGAAGTAACACCCAACAGTTTCAGGCTAGAAGTGACCAACTTAAAAGGCCAAATGTGACACCACAAGTTCCTAGAACTCAGTGGTTTAGAAAACTTTCAAAATTTCTCAATACCGAACACATACACATGTAAATACGTGTGCATGTGTGTGTGCACATATATTTGTCTCTAGACTGTAAAACAATTCAAGCCCCTGTATTTTACCTATGAGTATAAATTAATCTCCTATTTCTCACAACTTCATATCACAGATACACAGCACTGGAGCCACATACCTGCACGGCTGAAGTCGCACACCCAAGGGACGTGTCCCCTCTATCCCCACCTTACTGGAAACGCCATCTTCACCCCCCCCCCCCCCCCCCACACTCAAAGAGACCCTTTCTCCCCAAGCTGTGGGATTCTGTCCCCTGCCCAGGCCCCTCCACACAACCGGCAACTCCTCCCGAGGGTAGGAACGGGTGGGGCGGGGGTGTGTGGGTTTCCTTTCCCCCAGCACCCGAGCCACCTTCCCCCACGGAGGGCACACCACGGTGGGCACACGCGGCAGGACAGGGACAGACGCTCCCCCGGCCCACGGTGACTCCCTGACAGTTTCGGGAGAGGAGCCCCACAAAACCCCCACCCCGCCTGTGACCACCCCACGCCCGCCCCGAAAGTTCCAGCGCGGGCCCCCCAGCCCCGGCCCGCTCCTCCGCAGCCCCCTCAGCCGTCGAGGCAGAGAGGACCCTCGGCCCGCACGCCCCCTCCTCTTACCCCGCAGCCCACACCGCAAATACCCCGCAGGCGGGCGGGGGGGCGGCGGGCTCGCCCCGCCCCCGAGCCCCTCGGCTGCCCTCCAGCCCCTCTGCGGGGCAAGGCCGGGACCCCCACGCCCACCCCGGCCCCGCACTGACCTGACGGGGGGGCGCGGCCGCCGCTCGGGGCTACAGCGGGGGCTCCCCCCGCCGCCGCCGACCCTCCGCTCCCCGGCCCGTCCTTCTCCGAGCGCCACCGCAGGGCAGAGAGCAGAGGAGTCGGAAACACGAGGCGGAGGGAAACACCGGCCCCTCTTCCCTTTCCCAAGAAAATTTTAAAAAGAAAAAAGGGGGAATTAAAGGGCTCGGCCCGGAGTTTAAAACAAAGAGGCGGAAATAGCCGAGTGCGGCCCGAGCGGAGCCGAGCGGGGGCGCCGCGCTCATGGCGCATGCGCGCGGGGCGCTCACCCGGGCACGGCGCCGGCCGCCCCCTCCTTCCCTCCCCCGGGCCGCTGGGCCGGCGGAAGGGGGTCCGGAGCCCACGACAGGCCTGGGCCCGAGCCACGTCCCGGGCGCACAACAGCAGAGTACGCTGGGTTGGAAGGGAGCCATCAGGATCATCGAGTCCGGCTCTTATGCTTGCACAGGACACCCCTGAGAATCACACCGTGTGCCTGAGAGCACTGTCCAAACGCTTCTTGAGCTCTATCAGGCTTGGTGCTGTGACCACTGCCTTGGGGGACCTGTTCCAGTGCCCAAACACCTGCTGGGTGAAGAACCTGTTCCTAATACCTAACCTACAGCATTTCTGACACAACTTCAGGCCATTTCCTTGGGTCCTGTCACTGGTCACCACAGAGAAGAGATCAGTGCCTGCCTGTCCATCTCCCCATTGTCCATCCTCTCTGGTGAGGATGTTGGAAACTCCAATCCTCCCTCAAGTCTCCTCCAGGCTGAACAGACCAACTGACCTCAGCCACTGCTTGAATGGCTTCCCCTCAAAGCTGTCTTCACTGTCCTCCTCTGAACATTAATGGCTTAATAACTTTCTTACACTGAGGTGCTTAGAATGTATATAACACTCAAGTTGAGGCCACACCAGCAGAGAGCATAGGTAGGAGTAGAAGCTGGGTGCCCAGCCTTGAAAAATCCATGCAACTTTGGAAGGTGAGATCAGCAAAGGAGGTTTGGCTTTTAGGCAGGATGTACCTATGCATTGCTCCAAGCCACCTCTTCTTGCTGAAAGGTTTTCCTCAAAAGTGCACAGTTGTCTTTCCAACTGATGAGAGTGGAAACTTGAGTAGGAGCTCGGTGGAAGGAGTGCTGATCACAAGACACACTGTATCAAACTGCAGGTGGCTCAAAACACTCCTGGCTGATGAAATGACAAAGGTCCTGTCTTCCTGAAGGTGTGAAGTCATAGGTCAAAGAGCATGCACAAAGCTTGAGAAGCCCATGCGAAGTTCAATTTTGCACCAAACAGCTGAATGTTTAACTTGCAAAGACAAGTTCTTAAAAATTCACCTGTCCAAAGACTAAAGACACCAAACTAATCTTCACCTTCCCAAATATGCATCTATTTTGAATGTAATCCTTTAAAATACCTGCATATTTCCCTCTTTTCTTTCTTCCTTTCCAACAAAGAATGAGCCATGAGACAATCTTCCACCTTGTCTAAAAATGCCATTGGAAATGGGCTATCTGATATGGCACAAGCCCTCCATGTTCTACAAACTACTGAGCTTTTATTGTATGCCAAGACAGGGACTGTGCTTGGCTCTGGGAGCTGTGTTTTCCAGATGCTAAGCCTGAGTTAATATGTCAGTAAAATGTCAGGAAAATATGTCAGTATTTTAGATTTGCTTTGTTTCAGCTCAAGGGTTATGTAGTTACATGAGTGCATCCTGTCTATCTGTTATAAATTCTGTTTCCAGTTTAACCACAAATTACTTTGTTGTGTGTTGTAAAAAGCAATGGGGCTTCCTATCTCACCCCTGGAACTGGGGTTCAAGTAGCCAAAAGCAAAAGTAACAAACTATAAGAATGTGCATGAAATTATAACTGTATGCGTGCTTTTCTTGTTGGATTGGCTTATTTTTTCCTAGTGTTTCCAGACCAAACACTACAAATTGGGAAAACCATTAAAGACATGTTGTATAGGCATTAACTTTCTCTTACTGAAGAGTTTTTTTTGAAGATGGCACCTTAAGCAAGATGATATGACCATGCCCACTACAACAATCTGCTGCAATATACCCACTGTGATAAGATTTGTGACCCTCAGAGCATAGGCAGTGCTGTCTTCTCAACCTCATCACCTAACACCAGTTCTAATGGCTTTGGCAATACTATTAGTGTGTGTTAGCCGTAAGTGATGTTTCTGAAATATAAGCTTTGCCAGTGACTACTGCATCTAATATCACAATTAGAGTGCCTTTTTGGAACTACAACACTGGATATTACAAGAGAAGTGAAACTTTTTGTTTGCATTACAGTCAGGGAGCCGTGATCAAACTACAGAATTTCAGAGGGTGACTTGAGGAGAACCAGAAACTGCATTTAAGAGTCTTGAAGTTAGCTTTACATGCATTAGTCTTCACAATTTTCACCCAAATAAGAGCATGATGTGAACATGGGTAAACTGAACCTCTAGCTTCCAGAAACATGTATTTCCTCACTAAAACAATTCATGGAACAGAATCTGATAACTTCTTGACAGAAAAAACCCCCAAACATCTCAGGTTAAAAAAAAGGTTTTTTATCTTCTTTAGGTCTTCTAACAGTGAAAAGGAACTGGTCAGCATGAGAACGTTAATAGTAATGGAATAAACCAAGAAATTACTAGAAACCAAACAAAGCAACACATTATCATAAAAAAAGCAGAAAAGTAGCAAATAAAATGAATAAAGCACAAAGTAGGAAAATAAAGGACAAAATTACTCTAATTTAAGATTTACTGTGATAAAGTGTTTAGGAACAGAAACATTGAGAATTAATATTTCCAGTAGTTTCTCAGAGCACAAGAGCTACATCAGTTCTGTAGGTCTGTGAATGAGACTGGTTGCGAGTGCTGAGAGAATCTGTTGATGCCTTTGCAAGGCTACTCCCCAACTATTACCTTTTTGAGATCATGGTGACGAGGCAATTCCCCAGTAGTGGAGAATAGTAAATATTTCACCTGTCTTTGAAAACAGTAAGAAAGAGAATTTAGAGAACTACAGTTTCACTTTGGTCCCTGAGAATCATGGAGAAATCAAAGATCTCAGAGCTGGGCTCAAACATCTTGCAGCCTAAAACCAAAGAGCTCAAGCATACACCAGCTTAATTCTTATGCACAGATGTACCAGGAACAAATTATTTAAGCACCATATTATAATGGGTCGATTTATAAGATATGAGCATTATCAGAACACACAGACAGAATGTGTGAGGTTGGAAGGGGCGTTTGGAGATCACTCAGGACAGTCTCCCTGCACAAAGGGAGTAGGGATAAGGTAGAGCAGAGTGTCGCTTCTTTAGTTGTCACCAGAACAAGCACTGCCATTCTTACACTGTAGACTCTGCATGGTCATCCTGAGGACTGAATGGTAACTTCACTCTTGCCCAGGAACCACTGAAAAACAGTCTTTTGAATCTCAGTTTCACCACAGCTACATTCTGGCTTCAGAGATGTGGTCTATTAATCATCTTATCTAAAAATAAAGACCTAGAAGTCCTAGAGGAAGACCTAGAAGACCTAGAGGACAGGAGGAGCTATAAGCTACCACCCCCTACGGACACAGCTGCATAGGTGACAGGCCAATCAACCAGCAAACTGTGATGGCAAGAGACTATTTGGAGGTTCACTGCTCCCCAAATTCTGCCATTCTGAAATATAGTTCAGCATTTTGTTATAGATGTTACCTGAGCATAAGCATAATGACCATAAGTTTTTAACACCATAACAGTTATGCAACCTCCTGCATCTACAGAATAGTAGGAATTTCCTGTTTCTTTCAATAACCTTTAATATTTTGGGTTTGGTGAGTTGATATCTTTCTCCCTGTTGTCCTTGCTAAAGAATTGATACAGCATTCTCTGAGTCTCTAGCTAAACAGTTTTATTCCTAAACTGATCTGCATTTTTTTTAATGATTTAAGGATACTATAAAATTCAGAGAGGTTTAAACCCAAGTGATAAATATTTAACTATACCCTCAATCATTCCAACCCACTTGAGCTGTTCAATCGTCACTGTTACTTGGCTTTCAAGGTCCTCCATTTCCCATGGAAATAAAATCCTTCATTTTCTCACTGGTCTCAATGTCAAATAAATCAAGTTCGTTCCCCAGTCAAATCCACTCAACTGTACAAGAAAAACTGATTCAGCAATCATTTGTAAAAGAGAAAAAAGCAAATACTGGACGTTTAAGTATCTCTAGTTTTACAAATATTTCCACTGGTAAGTGAAAGATTAATGCTCTTGCCAGAGCATGTAACTGTTAGCTAGCAATTAGAAACTTCTGGTTATGAAGCCTTCCTCACCAGAAAACCTCTTAATGTTTTAAAGAGAAGCATTAGTTAGAAAAGTGGAAATAGTGAGGGATTTAGTGACTCAAAAAATAATAATCTTTTGCCACAAATTACTTACATAAATACAGCTTAGATCCCTCCAACTATCTGGGTTTTAAACACAAAAGCTTTAGTAATATACTTACTTTTAAATGATGAAATTTATACTGAGGGCAGGGGGCAGCAGGGAGAAGCAAAACAGAAACTGTTGCTCAGTTCCCAGGAGTTCTGCACCTTTGATATTCTGTTCTCAGAACCTGGAGCTTGCTCCAGTAAGAGAAAGGTTATCAGCAGTCTACTGCATTTTGCAAGGCAATGTGTTGTCCCTGTGACTGTCTATAGATATGGCATTGAAACTGAGGAGGAAGTTCTCTTCCTGACTAGTGTTTACCTTCCTGACTTCTTCATGACCATCAATTTTAATTTGGCTCTAGTATGCCAGATTGAACACTGATAAGAACACTGGTCAGTCTTTTGATTGACTTTACGAGTACAAACCACAAACATCAATACTTAAAATCCAGCAATTCAGTTTCAGATACACTTCCATGCAACCTGTACAAAATTAAAAGCAGAGGTGTGAAGCCAGAAGTAAACTCTGTAAAGAGGAGCAGGCTACAGGAGAAAGGAACATTGAGAAAAAGGGATAAAAATAATTTCTTCTTGAGTATCCAGCATGTACTGATTTACCACTTAGACATGCACAAGTCCATGGGACCAGATGGGACCCACCCAAGGGTACAGAGGGAGCTGGTAGAGTCACTGAGTCATTTTCAATCATTTACCAGCAGGCGTGGCTAAAGAGGGAGGTCCCAGGTGACCAGAAGTTAGTCAGTGTGACACCCATCTGCAAGAAGAGCTGGACAGACAATCCAGAGAACTGCCTGTCAGTCAGGCCTGTCAGTCTGACAGTGGCGCCAGGGGATGAAATGGAGCAGATTTGTTGAGTGCCATTATGCAGCACATACAGGACAACCAGGGGATCAGGCCCAGCCAGCAAAGGTTTAGGGAAGACAGGTCCTGCTCGACCAACCTGATCTCCTTCTATAACAGGATGACCTACTTAGTGGATGAGAGAAAGGCTGCGGATGTTGTCTCTGTGAACCTTGATGAAGCATTTGACACCATTTCCCACAGTTTTCTCCTGGAGAAACTGGCTGTTCATGGCTTGCATTGGTGCACTCTTGGCTGGGTAAATATCTGGCTGAAGAGCTGGACAAAGAGAGTGGTAGCAAAAGGAGTTACATCCAGCTGGCAGCTGGTTGCAAGCACTTTTCCCCAGGGCTCAGTATTGGGGCCACTCTTGTTGAACACCTTTATCAATGGTTTGGACAAGGGAACAAGTGTCTCTTCAGGTCAGTATGCAGATGACACCAAATTGGGCAGAAGTGTTGATCTGCTGCAGGGCAGGAAGGTTCTGTAGAGGGATCTGGACAGTCTGGATTGATAGACTGAGGCCAGCTGTATGAGGTTTGACAAGGTGAAGTGCTGGGTCCTGCCTTTGGGTTACAACAACCCCATGCAGTGCCAAAGGCTTAAGGAAGAGTGGCTGGAAAACTCCCTGATGGAAAAGGACCTGGAGGTGCTGGGTGACAGCTGGCTGAACATGAGCCAGAACTGTGCCTAGGTGGCCAAGAAAACCACTTGCATCCTGGCTGATCCTGACCCATATCACCTATTGTCTTTTGTGCTGAAGTGCAAATACTTCCTTCCATGGGAAGACACATTAGCCCATGCTGTGATCTTCAGCAAGGCATGGGGATTCCTGAGGCCTTTAACAATCTCCTTTTTAAACCTGTCCTGAGCATCCTTGGACTTCCCCTTCTAAGCTTTCCGATTCTTTTCAAGACTTCTGTATAGCATTTCTCACAATGGTATTACAAGAGATTGAGGAAGTAGATGGACATGTCCAGTATGCTGTTGGAAAGCATTTTTACTTATAGATGTGGTCACGTGGTAATTCATCCCTATGGAATTGGACAAGTAGTTAGGTAAGTCCACCACAGGATTTCTAAACTTATGATCAGGTTTCTTGTGGCAGAAAAATAGGGGGACATCCTGATGATATGCTAAAGTTTGTCCGACCAGTGACAATAGCAGATGTACTGGAATGCAAATGTTTCCAGATGCTGCTGCAGCTTTTGAGGTGAAGTATGCTGTTGTTCTAGGAATCAGGAGAGAGACATAGGGAGTAAAAAAGGCTCAATAATAATAATTATTGCCATCAAGACTTCAGTAATTCATATGTTCACCTTCTGATCATATCTGTTTGGGGGACTAGCATATTCATACTGTGACAGCCACAGCCACAAACAGCCACCCCACTCTGAAGAAACATGAAAATGTTGTCTTATGATAAGCTGCATCATGTGGCTGGACTTGAGTACAGCAAGAATAGGCTGCACCTGCAGGCACAGGGAGAAACCATGTCCTGAGCAGCTTTAGATGGGACTTGATGGGTCTTTCTATTGTGACTGTGTTCAAAGAGCTACAGAGATTCTGCATGAGGCCTTCTGTGCTAAGTGATGGAAACCATCCTGTGAAATACCTGGATCTGCATCATGTAGGTGATTCTCACAGCCTTTCTTAAAGCAGGAACTACTAACACCAGCATCTAATTACCATGAAGCTCCACAGAAGCACATGAGCTACTCAACTTTGGGCAGGGACTCCTAGGACTGAAAAGGATTCAAATGTGTATAAAAACATGAAAGGCAAACAGGATGTCTAAAGCTGTCTGATTAAACCAGTTTGCTAGTGATCTGGACCTTTCAAGAGCTGTACCCACACCTAGGAACTACCTTTTATAATTTAACATTCAGATAGATAATGTGACTCAGAGAAAAATAGCCACGTTTGCAAGGCACTTGGCAAGGCAAGGCCCTTTACTGTAAATCAGTTTTTTTCTGGTTGATCTTTGTGACCCTCTCTCACAGGGGAACAAGTTTCCTGCTTCTGTGATATATACATGGAAGAGTTTATACCAGAAAGGAGAAACAGGTAGAACCTTGGACAAAGAGAAATGTTTAATGGTGAGTGAAAGTTCCCAAAGTAGCAATTTATTTTGGATGAGATACTGATACAATTTTGTGGGATAATTTTCCAAAGACAGTCTTAGACATCTCAAATTGAAGGTAAATTTCTTGTAGATATTGACACTGAAGGTGTTTGGACTCTAGTCCTCTTTATAATCACAGAACCTACCCATAAATCTTTACCTGGTTCCTCCACTTCTCCATCATCTGACACTACATAGTATTTTCCCTTTTTATCTAAGAAATGGCCAAGGAGCAAAGCAGTGGGCTGTGCGAGAGGAATGAAAGGAGGCTGGGAGCTAGGCACCCTGAGATCTGCTAGGCAAAGTAAACATGGGGAAAAAAATAAGCACAAATTAATACTAAGGGAGAGAAGAATACTGCAGAGAAGGAGAAAAAAAATTAAAGCAAACTTTGAAAGTCTGTAGGAGGGGAGAAAGAGGGCAAAGAGAAAAAGTGGAGGAAAGAGCATATGAAGTTTGGATTGGTTTTTTCTTTAGTTGTACAGAAAATGTACTAAGTGTACATTAGTGTAAAAGCTAATTCTCCATTTATCACTTTCATGTATTCTTCAAAGACACTTCTCCTTTGCAGGAAACTTGAAAGCATTGGTAGGGAAAATGAAATGGGTGTACCCCCTTCTGTTTGTGTCCCCTGTTTGGGGGTCCCCCCTCTTGTTATTGAGCCTAAGAGGTTATGTGGCAGTGTCTCAAGGTTATGTGCCATGACCTAAAGCCACCTGGCTTGTTAGATTTATTGCATTTTCATATTGACACTAGTGCATTCCTTTTACTTTCAAAACAAGGTATGCTGAACTACGATATAGTTGAAGCTGTGAATTTATGACAGGTTTTGAGAAGACATTTAGATCGAAGGTCTTCTTCTGAAATGCAACCACTATAAAGCCCAGGAATTTCTGGGTTGAGTTTTTTCGTATTTCTTTTAAACAGCTTTAGTAAAGGAATTGCTGATTTGAGGCAGTAAGCCTTTGTCCAAAGCCTGCAACACTTTCAGGCTTATGACTAACCTTTTTACAGTAGTTTATACTGGAGAATCCTAAGATTGGAATACTAACTACCTCCTCTAAGTCCTCTTCACTTCTACAGTATCTGTCCCATTCTGTAACTGCACACATGGATAGTTTTTCTACACAGCTGTAGAAGAACTAGTTCACTCAAAACCAATGAAATAAATCAGCTCTCTGAGTGGAAAAAGGGCAAGCATTTCAGCAGGAGGTCTGTAATTGCCTATCTAAAAATCCTGGATGGCCACAAAGGAGCTCCCTGCAATGACACACTCACTGAGCCTAACAAAGGAAGTGAAGGCCTGGCTCCTGTACCCCTTCTTCCTCCCAGGTTTAGTAAGGACTGCAGCTCTTTCTATCAAGAGGGCTGCAGTGATGTAGTGTCTCTTGACCCAGGCACCTGCTATTGTAAACCTCGTGACAGCTAGAGACTGAGGTCACCACTTTATTGCTGGATGTCTTGGAGATTGGCAAAGGAAAACAAAGATTTGGAGAAGGCAGACATAAGCCATTTTTCTAAGGAAAACAAAGATCAAAATAAGAAGGCTACAGCTTAATGTAAGACATACTATTATTTCAATCAGGCATTCCCACAAAGGAACAAATCTGAATCATGGTTTTGTGGCATGCATAGCAGTCATCCACTGATTAACAATCTCTGCCTGGATTAATGAGTCAGCCAAATCACCCACACGTATGAAAACTACAGATAAAATTTATAAGAGCTGTCATTTTCCGTGAGGAAAAGGCAGCTCTGATTAATGAATCTTAGTCTGCTAAGGTTCCCCGTCATGGACAGCAACACATTTATTCCTTCTATGAACTCTAAAGACAATGTTACACACCAGTGATTAATGACTTGGGGTATTTCAAACTGGTGTAGTATAAGAAGCATTGCATAATCACTCTAGAAGTTAGGCATCTCATTTTGGTTTCTTAAATCAATACCTTTAGTCCCTTTTGAAATATACTGGCCTTTAATTTTTTTTTTTAATAAGAAGTAAAATTGAGTTGGAACCTCGCTTCCATTCTTAAATCCCTTTTAGGTTCCCTCAAGTTTTTTGCTTGAATGAAAGTGTGCCATTTTTCTATGAGAATAAAAAATAAAACTACAAGCGCTGCTGAAGTACCAACCATGGTACTAGCCTGTTTTGAAATCTTTTTTCTTTCTTAACATTTTTCTTCCTTATTTGTACCTCAAATACTACCTTATTAGCACTGTTTTGTTGGTTTTGGAGAGCTAGCCCCCACTGTTAACCTGGGAGAAAACTAGGCTGACAGTAAAGGACTTTGGAGAAGGTGAGAAGTTAACAGAGCAAACACCAATTATATGGTTCCTTTAGCCAGCACTCTCTGAAATCAGATCCAGCCCCTAATGTCAACTAACCAAGTTTGTGGATACAAAGTTTTGCATTTAAGTTTATACCTAAGACATTTAAATTGAATTTTCATTGTATGTAAAGATAGAGTCAAATCTTCACATTTATCTCCAGTCTAATGAAGTGGTCAGTCTGTTCAATAGGCTGTGGCATGGACTGAGAACAATGTTGGGGCCATCTGAGCTGGGGTTGCAGCTGTTCTGTGCTGCTCATTTAGAGATGAACAAATCTCTCAGCAGATTCCTACAGGATGACCTTTCACTTTGGGATGGCATGGGTGAGATGAGAAGGGGTTTTCCTGGGGAGTCCAAATCTCTGTCAAGGAGAATTCTATTGAGTGCTGTGGGTTAATTTTTAATAAATTATTGAAGATAATCATCTAATGGTTAATCTACACCCATTTACTTAAAGATTCAGCTTGGCTCATTTAACACTGGGCAGCTCAAAGATTTGTTGCATGCTACAGCAAACAGTTCCCATATGGTGCTTTTCGCTTTCCGGAGTTCAGTGTCATTATGACATTTGCATACTGAGCAGCCATCCACGACTTCATTACAACAGCCTCTTTGGTCAACAGTACCAGCTCAATTACCATGTTATCTGAAATACATATAATGCTCAGCTGATGTTAAAAAAGCACAGCAACCAAAAAATCTATGAGAGCTCAGAGACCTACACTTGAGTAAGTGGCCTCAGAAGTAATTCCTCCTCATTAGCCCCATGTCTAATGCCAGATGGACACTGAACAACCTGAAACTCTCCTGAATACAAAACAGCACATGATTCTCCTTTGAGGAGCAGAAATTATTTCAACAACGACTTTTGGCACTTCCTGATTTGGTAAGATGTATAGCCTTCCATGTGGTACAACATGGAAGAGTTACTGTGTCCTGAAAATAGGAGCTGAGGAGAAGCAGCCCTGCAAAGAACAGTAGCAAAAGACAGATGTTACTTCCGTTTGATGTGATCTGATCCTTTTAGGTCCCTGGATTGTAACTCACATTCTGTACAAACAGAAAACATATATAGTTTGAACTTTTTTCTGTCTTTTGCCTATTAAAAATCTACTTTTCAGCCCCACTTATGTCCTTCCTAGTGGTGCTGGGAAATCAATTTCCACTGTGGTTCTCCAGAGGTTCTTCTCTCAATCTGGTCAGAAGAAAACCTCTCATTCTTGGGGAATCTGTTCTTCCCTTCCCAGGACAGGACCCAGCCCAATACTGGGATATCATAACACTTCTCCGTGTTCTTTTCTACCCACTCACCCCATGAGCCTCCAGTGAGTGGGTTTAAATACTGACAGGGTTCTTGTGCATAGCCACGCTCCCCAATATGTAATCCCCAGACAGTACAGCTCCATCTGTGCCACATTTCCAAGCACATGGGGGAGGATCTGCAGGCTGTAGGTTTATTTCAGTGGCATAGAACTTCCATAAGTTTTTGCAGCCGTGAGTGGGCAAAGAGTTGGAGGGCAGTAAAGCTGCCATCCCACATTTCTTCCTTTTTCACAAGTCAGCTTTAATATCAAAGAGCAAACTGCAAACACAGGATGAAACAAGGTGCCAGGCTTCTAAAAAGCAATGTCAATGATTAATAGTGTGATCATGCCAAGACATTTGTAGGTTAGCTTACTGCAGTTCAGATTTAAAAAAGAAAATTGAGAAATGTATTTGCATGATGATGAGATGTGCATGAAAGACTCACAGTGACAGGGTATTACTATGGTGACCAGTGCAGCATCATATTTAGACTACAGTAATAAGAGATGTTGATGGCAGAGTCCTGGTTCCTGAAGCGGCCAGACCTTTAGGGGAGCTGAGTACACTTTAAAAGGAGGATGAAGTTGTTTCCCAGAGATAACAAAGCAAAAACACAGACAGAAACACTGTCCTAGACATGCGGAAGTTTGGAGCTGAGATATGAGGGCGTTTGGATTCCCAAGTACAGCTTTTGAGATTACAGCACTACTTTTTCAGTATTTCTAGTGCAACAGGCAGAAAACAAGCAGAAACAATGGGTGCATTTGTGAAGCTGGATACCAGAGGAATACAAAGACTGTATTTTTAGCTTCCTATGAGGAAAACATCACAGCTCAGTTGTTTTCAGCTTGCACATTGATGTTTTGTTGCTAAGGAAGCCAGGGCACATCATGGGATACAAGGCTCAGACCCAGGAAATAGAAAATAATCCCAAAGTTATATCTAGCCATAAATCACACATTATTTTTTAGAAGAGCTGTAAAGGGAAACATGTTATCCTGTAGCTTTGTGATAATTTTCCTCTGAAAAACCTTAATATTTTGAGCATCCCAAACAGATAGTATTCCATCTTTGTGATAAGCTAAAAGCATATACCTCTGTTGGACTTCAGGTCTACCCTGCTCCTTGCTAAGCCGGTTTTTGTTTTGTTTTGTTTTGTTTTCTCCAGTAATATGTTCATAAATTTCTTCAGTCTTCTGCTACTTTCATCCTGGATTAGACCATTGGTCTTTTCTTGTACCTGCTTGCACCTGATGCTACGACTAAAGATTCTACCACCAACTTTCCTTAGCCCTCTACAGCAGCCATCATCTAGCTTGACTTGCATCTAGCTCTGACTCCCTTTATTCCTGTAAGGCCTTCTTAAAGCTTTACTTGTAAGAATCCCAGCTTATTTGCCTTAAAATATTAAAAGTTTTGGGGTTGTTTTTTTTTGTTTGTTTGTTTGTTTGTTTTTTTTTTTTTAACACTAGTAACTTTTGAAATCAGGATAAGTCAGGGCATCATAGTCTCATGAGAAATGGGCAGTAGAAATACACTTGATGGCCTGCCACCAGGGCAATTGTTACCAATATTACAGCTTCAGGACAAAGAAGCCTCACAACAAATTATCTCCTATTGTCTCTATTTGTCCTCCAAGACAAGGATTCATCCAACACACTAAGTACTACTCCTGTTAGCTCTGGAATCCTAACAGATTGCAGAGGATATTTCAGGAAAATGAGCTGAAACAGTGTTCAGGAAGCTGTGACAAAGTATTGTAGAATGTTTTTTTCACAAGAGACCTCTGAAGGTCTGTGATCCACCACTTGCCCCATCACACCTTTAAGCTCCATGTTTAAAGGAGTGGCAGCTGAACCAGGGTGCCTCAGGATTTGTTCAGTAGAGCAGGGATGATCTACAGGAGATCCCATGGCTTCTCTGTATCTCTCTTCCTCAGTCAAACATCTTGCTGGGGAATAAAGGGGCCCTTTGGTCTCTGGCAAGTGTCTTTGGTGCTGTCCTTCTGTACCTCAGAGCAGAGTTCTGTCCCTTTCCTTTTGTTTCCCCACCACAAAGAAGTTGAAGACATCCAAAACAGTCTTCCTATCCGTTCTTGTCTCCAGATTGTATGAAAGTCTTTTCTCCATCCCTTTCCGGATGTAACATGCTCCAGCACCTTCTCTATCTCTGTGGCATCTGCTGGGCTTTTTCCATGGAGTCAGTGTCTGCCCAGTTCTAAGGAGGCAAAACTGGACATTGGTGTCCAGATGCAGCCAGGCTCACTGGTGCTGATGCAAGGAGAAAAACACCTAAATTTGGGATGAAGTGGGACAGAAGCAAATTCAGGCAGTTGAGTCTATTAATCTTAAGCACTGGTCTTGGTGCTCTCCTGAACTTGACTGGGGAATTCTTGGGTGAGAAGTTTTTGTGTACTAGATACTGATTTTTCTAGGAAAAGACATCTCTAAGTGTGAGTGACACGGAATCAGATGCGCAGAACAGTTCCTTTACACTGTGCCAGGCCTCTAGGGGAACACTGTTTAAAACTCAAAGGAATGCTGGACTAGATGTGTTTCTTTCCACTGTCTTGTGCCTTAAGTCCTTGTACCTGATTTTCTTTGGCCTCATAAGAGGTAAAGAAGTGACAGGTTTTAGATTGTAATCTATTTCATGGCATGAGACCCCTTAAATAATTGTACTTATTAATTTTGGTTTTCATTTCTGGCAGATGCTGATGTGTGAAACAGTGATCCAGAGTTCAGCACAATAAAATGAATGCTGTCCCACTGCCCAGGACAGAGGCATTTCTTGTCCATGAGAAAACCACTGCAAGGCTCCCTAACCTTTATGTGGAATATCTACACACTCCATACTAATACTTCAACATTGATAAAAGTACTTTAATTCAAACTTTTTAAAGTACCTTTCAGAAACTGCTCAAAGACCTGTCTTTGTACAATGATCTAAATGCTATCCACTTCCATTGAAACAAATTATTTTCAGGGCTAAACAATTAATCTAAAACTGTCTCTGAAACTTCTTTTCTCAAAAAGACAAAATTAATTTTAGACATAAAAATCCATAGAAATAATTTTATGTTCTTTAAGTAAACTGTTGAATTTCGAGCTGGACTTCAAAAACTATTGGTTATTTTTGTATTCTAAGTATCTTGACTAAGATTTAAATTTGAGCAACTAAAATCAATCACTTTAGCAGAGTAAATCCCATGGTTCAAACTCAGCTCTTCTGTAATCATTTTAGATAAAAAATACTTACAAACAACCATAGAAGTGGAGAAAACAAGGTCAGCTCTTTCCTTGGAGTGGCAAGGGCTTATTGTTGCAAACCCACATCTGTTCTCATATGATGGGGAAGTGAGAAACCACCTATAATTACTGTCTGCAGTCTTGGAGCCACTAGCTGCCTTTAATTGCAGAGAGTTTGGAGACTCTGTCTAATGTAAACTCTCTCTGCAATTAAACTCAGCTCACTCACATCTCATCTGGGCAACTGCCCCTCAGTGACCCTGCTGGAGCAGGGGGGTTGGACTGGACCAGGACCTCCAGACACCCCTGCCACCCTCAGCTGTTTTGCAGGTCCCCAGCAGCAGAGGCTGTGATCCCCACCACAGCAATGACAAGGTGTGGTCAGCAGCCACCCTAAGACAGCCCTCCTCCCTGCACAGAGCAGCACCCCAGCCAAACCCCAGATCAGGAGGTCTCAGCTCCTTATTTCTGCACTATGCCGGAGCCCAGCAAGACCCCTACCAGCTGCAATGGCAGGGTGAGGGCAAGGTGAAGCATTTCCTGACAGGCTGGAGTCATTTGGTAGGAGCTCACACTCAGAAGAAAGATGAAGAAGGATGATAATGGTGAGATGTTCACCTCAGCATGGAATGCTGAGCTGCAGAGCAGAGCTGCTCCACCAGAGCTGAAGCCCCATGCATTTCTTGGTCTGACCTGAGGGATCAAGGACACCCCCAAGCTTGGAAGCCCAGAAAACATAGACTCCCAGCTGAGATGGGATAAAGGTTTCTTTCAGGTGACACAGGCTGCTTCTCTGGAGGCCAGTGCTGGTGCTGAGGGTAGCTTTACCTTGTCATGGAAGAAGAGAAACTGCTTGGTGATGATGGGGCAGTTCTTGAGGAACTCCTTGTTTGCTGTCCCTCCCTGTGGGAGGAAGCCCTTTGCTGAGACTGAGCCCACCATCTGGCCTCAGTGAAAAAGCTATGATCAATCTCTAGGACATAGTGGTGAGACAGGGAAAAGAGAAGTCCACAGGCTCACAGGCAGCATGGTTCAAGGTTCAGAGCTGCACTGTGCTGGCAGGGTCATGAACAGGAGACCCAAGTGCAGACAGAGTGATAAATATGAGAAACCCTCACAAACACCATAGACGTTAGAAGCCCTGGCTTCTGGAGTCCTGACTTGCCTTTGTAATAACATTTCCATGCTCCAAACATCCTCCCATACCCACCCACAGCAAACTACCAGCAGGAAAAACAGGCTGCACATCAGAGGTAGAACATTTGTTGGGATAGAAGGAGCTGACATGAGTTTATTTTCCATACCCTTTAAGACATTGTTAATCTGAACAAATACATTCCTGCCCTGAAATTACTTTAAAGAGCAATTTTACAGATTATATGCAGAAATTGCCTGAGCATGGCTGATCTAATTTATTATGTTCTTTAATATTCTTGCAACAAAAACAATGTTGTCATTCTCCTCTGTACAATGAACCCCGTTCAAAAGGATGCTAAAAAATAGCCTAACAAGTAATTCTTGCTGGGCATAAATTAAACATAGTTCAACAGCTGACTCATTAAATAGAAGCAAGAGAAAAAATTCCTGAACTTGGAATGATTTAGAGATGTGGATATGGCAACAATACATTGTCAAATTTTATGCCAGGCATGAATCTGAGTAATAATACCCATAAGGGAAAGCACACTGGATAATGCAGACATTGCTACAAATGGGCATTGGGGTTTCCTCACCCTGTTGCAGTCCAGATCTCTCTGCAGTGAGAACTAGTTCTCATGGTATATATGACTGCATGTGAATGTAAAATTTTAACAGAAAGACCTCTTGAATGCATAAGTAAAATTCCAGACTTCTGGAAAGAATGTCAAAATCAAATGAGGGACCTTAAAAGCTTGATGACCAGGAGACAATTATAAGGTTCACATTTTATTTATCTTAAATGAGTGATTTACCAACTAAGTAGCATTAGGGAAAATGGAAACGATAGGGATTATCTTATCTTCATTACTGAATGTTTAGGTCAGGCATATGTGGGACTAACCACTATACATGTTCATGTTTTGCTATTAAGGCATTATCTGAAGAAGGAAATTATAAACCACATTGCCATACCAGCTGTGCTATTGCCCAAAAGTTACTCTTTTCCCACTTTGCTCAGGACAGAGCAGACTTTTATAATAGCCATTTTCTCACTTAGGCCAGACCTGTAAATTATCTTGTTAGAAGTCTTTTTTTAGGAGGATTTGGTGGAGATAGGTACTTTGCCGTACAAAAAGATTAATTACTACAACATGCCTTTGCTGCTTGTTTTAAATGAAGCCAGGCTTTCTGCATGCTCTTCAGAGGGGATGCAGCAGCAGATTTGGAAAACTTTTCTTCATTTTCTCAAGCAGTAACACTTCAGCAGTCTAGAGACCTTAGTTTGTTTCCATCTGCTTGTGCAGACTTCTAAGAGGTAGATCTGAATGATTTTTTTATTCCAGCAGAAATCTCACTGAGATTTTACTTTGATTGTGGCCTTCACACGTGCTCAAGAGATACTATATCTGTGTAGAGAGATAGGTGGAAACTAATCCTGCAAAGAAGGAGGCAACTTCACATCAGAACCCTCTATGGCTCAATTACCACCAAGATGCCTATATCAGAGGCTTTCATCTTGAAAATTGGGCACATCACACCACATACTTTTTCCAGACATTAGACATCAGCAACATATGACAAACATGCTAAAACAGTACTTCTTTCTCTACTTGGGCTATCGAAAACTCCTACAATTTCATGCAAATCAGTTTTAGCTTAACAGTTGCCCTCCAATGTGTGTGGTATGGGTTTCATCATGTCATCAATGAGATTAGTTAAATTGCATTTCTGATGTGCCTTTGAGCTACAGGTCAAAGGGGAATTGACAGCCAGTATGTGACTGGCTCTTATTCTACAGCTCTTCAACCATGTTTCCAAGGCAGACGATTCGTGTATTTGACCCTGTGATCCAGAACAATCCACAGCAGGAGAAGGCCTTCAAAAAAGAAAGGCAAACAATTTGCCAGTGTCATAGAGCATGAGAAGCTTTGGTCTGAGTGATGTTTGTTGTGTGTGTTTGTTGTTCCACATGCATGTTCTTGGCAAGAGGATGTCCATGCTGTTAGGATTTCTCTTCCTTCCCCTACCAATACTCTTCATTATAATAGGTGTCTCTATAAACATTTTCTTCAGTATTGGCTTGCAGATACTTACCTAGTTTAAACACTGAATATTAGCTAGCATAGTTACTGTTCAGTGATGTAATTCTACTTAGTTTTTTACTTCCTTAATTAGTTAATATGCTGTTACTTGAAATGGTGCTACTTCACCCAGTTAAAACCAGATTAAAGAACAGAACATGAACTATTAATACAGGACCTAAATAAATGCTTGAAAAGCTTCCTGAGATCTTCAGTGATTATTTCATTATAAAGTCTTTTATTGCAGTAAACCTAGATGTTGGACCTAAATAAAGGAAACTTATTTATACACTTTACAATAGAATTAGCATAATAGGTCAACCTTTGAATCTGCCAAGACTTCAATGAGATAGTCAGGCATCAAAAAAGAAAATTATTCAAGTTCAAATATATGAATGACTTTGATTTAAGAATGTTATCAATAAGTCTTATGCAAAATATTTCTCCTTAGGAAAAGGAAAATGTGAGAGAAAAGTTGTATAGCTAAATTGCTGAGAGATGGTTTTTTGGTTTCTCAAAAGTGTTTGAAATACTTATTCCAATATAGATGGAAGCCTTACCTTTTAAATAAAATGCTAAAGATTTAGACAGGTCAGAGGAGAAAACCTGGCCTATATGTTTTTACTAAAAGCTATCAGAAGCTACAGTCTTATCCCCAACCCAAGGGGAATTCAGGAATAGAAATAAATTACATCAATGTCAGAAGTGATGAGTGTATAGCAGTTGACTGCAAGGAAAGCTTGTGAGCATACTGTGGTGAAGCACAAGAGCCAGGCAGTCTCTAAGTCTCTTGTGGTTCACAGCCCATTTCAGACAGCTTCTCTGCCCAAGAAGTCATGTAAGAGAGATTTCATTTTAAGACACAGCTTTCTCCGCTCAACTTTTTTTTTGGTTCTCTTTCTAGATTTCAGTGCCAAATCAGAAGTTTACCTCGACAAATAAAATTTCCTTGTACCATGTTGACTGTTAACTAGGCAGACTAAACAGTAGATCTCATGCTGACTGTACTTGGAGAAAAAGCAGAGAGCAGCTTGATTTATTGTCAGCAGGAAGCTGCTTTTTCCAGCGAGGGAATGTGGTGTCTGAGGAGGCAACAGTAGTACCTGCTGCAATTCACAGTACTTTTGACATGAGAAAGGTAAGGGCATGCTTTTTTCACAACAGTGTTGTTTTCTGGGTGCATAGGTGAAAAGTAAGCAACCTCAGCTTTATGAAATGAGTGCACACACTTCTTCTCTTACATTAAACCTTTCAGTCTACAAGGAAGCTCATCTAAAAATGCAGTTGATGATGTGTTCAATGTGGAAATGAACAACTGGATTTTAGAGCATTAATATAGTAAAAGAAATTGGTTTTGTGTAGGTTTTTTTTTCTTTACATTAGTGATGAGCCAGCATAATTTACTGCAGCACCAGCCTGACTGGCTGACTGCATTGGCTGTACTATCACAGTTGACCTTTGTTTTACAAGCAATCAGTTCTACACAGGTTACCTTCACTGGCCTCTGTAGTATGTCATTTATCCCATGCTCTTTGTATAAACAACTCCTCTGGGTAACACAATACAGTGTCTTTCTCCAGCATGTGCAAAGGCCACCAAAAAATGACAATCAAATATCAATCTCATTATTTCTGCTGGAATAAAAAACTGTTCAGGTCTGTCACATGGACACTTCACCATCCATGCAGACTATGAGTTTTTCAAAATCAAATTGTAATTCCAGCTTTGTAGTCTCAAGCCACAGGATGTTAACACCCCATCACTTACAC
Organism: Onychostruthus taczanowskii; assembly: GCF_017590055.1. Classification (NCBI taxonomy): domain Eukaryota; kingdom Metazoa; phylum Chordata; class Aves; order Passeriformes; family Passeridae; genus Onychostruthus; species Onychostruthus taczanowskii. Next base: position 137,622 of record NW_024500084.1, read on the forward strand.
AGAGGCTAATTACTCCCTAAAAGTATTGAAAATTTTCTGTAATAATTTTGATTTTAAAAATTTGTGCTGCTGAGAACATTCAAATGGTATAATTGCATTTTCAGATTTATTAGCACGTGTGACAGCACAGGATAGAAAACAAATCAGCCTCTGGCGGATAAAGTTCTAACAGGAGTTGAGCTTTAAAACATTTCAGTAATTCTATCAGGCCATAAAGATAATTTAAAATCATAGTAATTGGGATCTGTATTAAATAATTCTGTCTTCACATCTATTAGTTATACATGAAAACAAGAACTGGGTATTTGCTCAAGGTGGGAAGCAACTGTGAAATTCAGCATGAGCACAGAAGAGGTTCTTTGTGAAATACTATCCTAGTCTAAGAAATTTGAAGACAGACCTCAACTATACCTTACGTTATTTTCCTAACAACTCTGTGATACTGTGAAAAAAAGAATTATTAAAGCTGAAAAAAGCAGCAAGAAAATAGGCATGGTTTTTAACCAGCTGGTTTTTACTTTCTGACCTGGTATAATAAAAATCTAAACAAATCGGTCTTTCTGCAGAAACCATGTATTTTTCATCCATTTCTTCCCAGTATCCACTCTACCACATGAATCTTTTCTTTTTGTCTCCAAGACCTAGAGTGTCTGTCATGATCCTGAGCTCTTTCTGGTTGAGTGGACAGCAGGCCAAGGGACAGTGTATGCCTTGGCTGGCTTGGAACAGGAGACAGGGTGCCAACTGCCCAGCTTAACTCTGCTCCTGAGTTTTTAGGGAGCTCACCAGAAGACAGAATATCTGGCCCGTGTCTGCCTTCCCTTATGCACAGTGCTGTGTCTTCCTTCTTGTCTTCCTAGAGACAAATTTTTACAAAATTTATATGACACCAAAGCCATTGGTATTTCCAGCATGACTGAAACAGGTCAACACAACAAAAAGTTACTTATACAGATCACAGACTTCTCCTTTGGCAAAAGGACAGGACTTCTAGTGCAGCACTAAGCAAATTGTCCTTCTTTCACAAATACTTGCTTGTCGCCCTGATTTTGTAAGACTTTGTTAAGCCTTCTGATGTTTGCATTCTTTCATGCATCGGGGATTGTCTCGTGGTTGCTCTCTTTGACGATTGTTCGG